>NC_058132.1:281257683-281400901 GCF_016433145.1 Gracilinanus agilis | reverse complement strand
ACAGAGAGAGAGAGAGAGAGAGAGAGAGAGAGAGAGAGAGAGAGAGAGAGAGAGAGAGAGAGACACTGAGACTGACTTTTTAGATCTGTCACTTTAAAAAAATTCAATTGCAGAGCCTTTTTCTTCTTTGCCCAGTAAAACCTACACTAGGTTCGATTCTGAGTGGGAAAATGTCATAGTATGGATTGTATTAGAACTACTTTGCCCATTTATAGACGTGAGTGTTTTCCCCTTTTTGGCCCTGTATCTAAATTGGATGTTGACTCCAGTTTTGGAATAGGCTTCTTGGCATTTTTGGTTTTGTGGTTGAAATTTCAGTTTTTAGCTGTATTTGTTTCTCAGAAAGATAGATTTCTCTTGTAAACCATTAAAGATATTTACTAATAGAAGTAGTAGGGCATGGTTTATCTTCTGTCCTTCACTTTTTAATTGGTTCCATATATCACTATATAAAGTTTAATAATCAAAATGCACAAAGTTTAAATAATGCCTGTATTTTCCATATACGTTTCTGATGGAATTTGTTTTGAGTAAGGCTGGAATTATAACTGCTGTATAATTAAGTTGGGTATTCCACTCCTTTAAGTTAGCAGAAACAAGTCACCCCCACTTGAAAACTTTTGTTATTTTGATTTCAAGGAAGGCCAAGCTTTTCCATCAATACTTTGCTGGATTGGGTACCACTTTCAGTTTTAACTGAATTATTTATTTACTCTTGTAAATTGCAATGAATTTTTCATCTCTTGGGGTAGTAACCTATTTGCTTATTACATATAAAAGAATTTTTTGAAAGATGTTTTGAGAGTCAAGGAAATCACGAAGTAGAAGATCAGACCAAAAAATAACCATCAGAGGTATATAGGCTTAACGCTTATTCAGTTATTATTTTTATAAAAAAATAACTAAATTTTGTTTTTGTTAATATCCTTCCTGATTTTCCTTTAAATTGGGAGAGTGCTTTCATTTTACAAATGCTAGAAAGTATGTTTCTGAACGCTGGTATGTAGGCCTTTCGGTAAGGCTTGAGTTAGAAAATGGGATTCAGTTTCATACATGCATGCTCTTCCTTTATTTGAAGAAGGATATACACGTACATATACACACACAAGTCCTTTCTTTGTAAATGCATTGGTATCTCTGATCCCATAATTTATGTCAGCAAAAAAATGTTCTTCTGTAAAACAGCAATTTTGTGATCAGACTAGCAATATGAAAACAGCAATTTGATTAGCCTGAAAAGGATAGGAAAAAAATAAATCTAGAATAATATGTAACATAAATATTATAAGTGATTAGAAGAATATATGTAACTAGCAATTTTTAATTTTGCAATTTTTAGATTGTCAAAAGAGATTGCTAGTATTTTAATATGACATGCATATGTGTAGAAACTTGCTCTGTAAAATTGTAATTATCAACTTGTGCAAAAGTAGTCATTTACATGCAAGGAAAAAAAGCTGTTGAAATAAGCATATGATTCTATTTCCTGTTCTCTTGTTACAAATTAGTATACTCCTTCTCCCTTCTTTATTTGAGGTGATATTGATGTGCTTCATCTGCAAGCAGAAACCTGTGCCATGTTCAAGTTTATTCCCCAAACATCAATATCCCCCAAACATTTCAGGTCTGGCTATGATTTTCTATCCTCTAAATAAAACCAGAGCAACTTGTAACTTCTGAAACATAGGGTGGCATTTTAGTGAAAAAATCAATCCAATGAAGAAAATTGTATAGATAACTGGGAATGGTTCTAAGTAGTTGACCAGTAGATAGCTAAGTAAAACTTCTTCAATTTGTATCTTGACTACAAAACCTTTTATTTGCTTTATGTGATTTAGCCTCTGAAAATCTCTCCCAACACCTGGTATAAATCCCTATCCAAGTAACTCTTTGTGGGCTGTTTTTGCTAACCTTTCCAAATTGATGCATATTTACTAGTATTTGAGAATATTATTGGCGATGATTTTCTTATGTTTATTTGGGGGGAAAGTGTCACAATAGTATAATAATAGTAACTTCTAATTAGTTGGTGCTTTAAGGTTTACCAAGAACTTTCCACACAGCAGTGTGAGACATTACACATATCATTACTCCCATGTTACAGATGAGGAAACTGAGATGCAGAGAAACTCAGACCCTTGTCCAAGGTCATGTTGGTAATAACAAGACTCAAATCCAACTCTACTGACTCAAAGGTGATTCCTCCTATCCAACCCCCTTTTTAACTTAGGACTTTAGAAATAATTTGTTCCTAGTACATTTCTCCAAGCAGCTCCAGTTTTGCAAATGTATCTACTGAGGCCCAGAATGATTAAGTAACCATTCCAAGGTCACATTGCTTTCAATGACAAAATCAGGACTAGAATTTAGGGTACCTTACTTTCAAAAGATGGTTTTATTACAATGTCACACTGCTCTATTTAAGTTCATATAACTTTTTCCATTTTTATTTAAAATTATGTTTGGAGTTTTGGTCTTTAAAATGAACCAAGAAATTAGTTTTTGAAAAGCATGGCATTTCTATGAAAAAAATTAAAGTGAAAATCAAACTTGCAGTGTTATGACAATAAACCATTCATTTCTATCTTAATTTAAGTACTCTGCCATTGATTTTCCATGTTATAAACTGAATTCACTCATAATCAAATTGTTCATCACTTTGTTGTGAGAACCAGGTTGCTTCCTTTCAAATTTGTTATTTTCCTCCTTTTTAAATCTTCTACTATTGTATTAAGGATCCATAACTGACTTTTTTGCAATAATAAATGAAACTCCAAGATCTAGAATTTTGTTTTTTAATGTTTCTCCCTCTTCATCCTCGCTTTTTATTCAGATAATAATTAATTTCATTTTTATTCTTTGTACCCCCTTCCCCATCCCTAATCTTTATAGTTATATTGTGTATATAAATCATACAGTAATCACACATTTTGTAAGAAAGACGACTATCAGTCTTAATAAAAGAATAGAATATCCTTAAAGAATTTTTTTGAATGGCCGTTTGTCCATCTCAGAAAAAAATATGCCAGCATTTTTTTGTTTCATTGACTTTAATTTTGTAAGGTGACCTCCTGCCCCAGGTATGCAGTATAGCAGTTACTTTAGAGGCCCTTTTTCTCCCTAGAGGGTTTTAGTTTTGTGGTGTTTTTTGTTTCTTTATTTTTTGTTTTTAAATTTGATTTGTTTGGGGTTCTTTGAAGGAGGAAAGTCACAGTTCTTATCTAGACAGTTGTCAGCTTTGTATTTTGCAGTGGATATAAAGAACTACTTCTCATTATCCATGGGACATACCTGAAGTCAGCCAGTCTTTCTGCCTTTTCAGATATATGGCTTTAATATACAAAACATATTGCACAATAGATTTACCTGATGAAATATTTTGGCTGCATTCCAAATTTCTTAGCTATGATGCTTTCACATTTCTATATGATGTATCTTTTACATGTAAATAGTCATCGTTAGGTGGGAATATCATGTTTAAAAGAGTATTACTGTATACTATTAAAGCTGTATGATTTTAAATGAAATTTCTGCTTAATACAGTATTCTGGTTATTTCCATTGCTTCTTTTGGACAATGAAAATAGACTCTATGGTTTCCATTTCTAGTTCTCCAGAACTAACCACAGTGATGTTTAGGTCACTAATACAACAGAATGTTTTAAAATGACTTTTTTTTAATTGAAAAAGTAAATTGTAGAAAACTCTCAAAAGTGAAATTGCTGATATCAACTCATAACAGTGAGTTTATATAATGATTTAGAAACTTATTTTCAGGAAATTCTTATGTATTTTTGTTTGGGTTTTTTTCCCCCTCTCCAGATTTTATTTATATAACACCTGGCAGTATACCATTTCTTAACTTCAGTGTGATTTAATTAGTTAGTACTATGCCCTATTTTGGAATTTTTATTAAAGTATACTATATGCCTGCTAGAATCGATAATTTTTCAGTTCTAAATAAGTTGGGACTTTAAAATAGTTATATGATGATATTTCTAAAACTTTAAGAGAATTACTTGATAAAAAAGGCAATAGCCTAAAGAACTGGGAATGTCATGTCATCCCATTTCTTATCATGGTTGATAGTTCTGGTGGAATTACCCTTTAGATTAAAAAAAACAAAACACTTCATGTTAGCCCCCTTTGTGGTGTTCCTTTTAGAACATAGGTTTAAGTGGAGGGTCCCAAAACTTTCTTGTTTTTTTAAAAAATATTTTGATTGCTCAAACCTGGCCTCAGACACTCCCCAGCTGTGTGACCCTGGGCAAGTCACTTGACCCCCATTGCCTACCCTTACCACTCTTCCACCTATAAGTCAATACACAGAAGTTAAGGGTTTAAAATAAAAAAAAAATTTAAAAAAATATTTTGATTGCTATATTTTAATATAATTGGTTTCCTCTGTATTGTATTGTACTTTATGTGTTCAAAAACATTTTTCTGAGAAAGGATGGTAGAATTCATCAAACTTTAAAAGGGTTCATGGAGTAAAAAAAAATTTAAGACCTCTATTTGAGGACAATATCTAAGGCACAAGTTAATGCCCTCATGCTTTTATGAAGACAAGTAAATACCTGCTTCTATTCTTCTGACAGCTTTAAAATGACTTCATACTGCCCAATTCCAAAACTATTAAAACTTTTATCTTCATCCTTAGAAAAATGCTCACTGTTTTGTACTAACTACATTGAATTTAATAATGAAGAGCAAATAATTAGTAGTGATTAACAATATACTTAAAATAAAAATGATAGTATAATAATGTAAAGTGATATATTTTTTCTTTTTCTGGGGACATAGAGTATGTCAGAGCAGACTTCAACTTGGTTTGCCTTTATTTTCTTTTTATGGAAGTGAAGATATCTTTGTTGTGCCGTAAAAGAAATTACTAGATCTTTAAGAGCATTTACAGTTTGAACTTTTCATAACTTTGGTAATAAATTATTACAAAATTCTATAGTTTGACTCAATATTTGCCAATAAAAAGCATAGCATTTGAGATTGTTGATTATAGCAAACTAATCATTACTATATTCCAAGTAAATAAACCAAAAATGACCAGTAAGTACCTATTAGGAATGCACCTGTTCTAATACCTAGTGTACTTGATTTTCCTTTTATATTCCCTGCTAATTGCTATTTTATCTGTAAGATTAATTTTGTGCCATCTTTCTAGTTCCTCCAATGTTTCCATTACAGGAAGAGTTATTATTTTGGAATGCCTAAATTATTTGGAAAACCGTCTTTGGCTTAATCACCAAGTGGTCTTATTAACCCAACTAATTAGAATACTCATGGATTTTTCCACTTCTGTATTTACGAAGAAAAAAAATAGATT
This sequence comes from Gracilinanus agilis, assembly GCF_016433145.1. Classification (NCBI taxonomy): domain Eukaryota; kingdom Metazoa; phylum Chordata; class Mammalia; order Didelphimorphia; family Didelphidae; genus Gracilinanus; species Gracilinanus agilis. Next base: position 281,395,561 of record NC_058132.1, on the reverse strand, counting down.
AATAAGAAAATAAACAATGTACATCCAGACAACCTTAGGACAAATAGCCTAAAAGTATACTATTCTATTATTAAAACTAATTGACTAGGGGGAAGCTGGATGGCTCAGTGGGTAAGAGTCACACCTGGAGATGGAAAAGTTCCGGGTTCAAATTATTCAGATACTTCCTAACAGTGTAATCCTGGGCAAACCCCCATTGCCTAGCTCTTACTACTCTTCTACCTTAGAACCAAATACATATTGGTTCTAAGACAGAAAGTAACTTTTATTATAAAACTTTTAAATTACAAAACAAAGATCTCTTTGTGAACACCCTTGAAGTGTTTATTAATGAGTCCTTTATAGAATATAAGTTCCTAGAGGGAAGGGATGTTTTGTTTTTTATTCCTTTCCCTTGAACCTAGCATAGTTTTCTCCTAGTAAGACACCTTAGTAAATTTTGTTGAATTGAGTTATATTTTACTTTATTGAGCTTCGTGTGTATTTGAGGAATTTTCAGCTATAAAATACTGTAAATACTGTCAAATACCAAATTACATTTTTGAATTTTAATTCTTAAAATTTTAATTTTATTATGTTTTATATTTATATTACCTTTATTTCCAAATATGCCCTTTCCCCTCAACAGGAAGCATAATAAAAAATGATGAAAAAAGAGTAGGGAATAGTTTAGCAAAAATAAACATATTCATCAATATATTGACAATATTTGTAATTTTCCTCTCTACCACCAGTGCAAGAAACAGGGGATTTTTTTTCTTTTTCGTTTTTAAGGGCTTTCTTTGACATTTATAGAATTAAGTTTGTTATTGTTGTTGTTGTTTCATCTACATTGTTGTAGTTACTTTCAAAATGCCAGGTTAAATTTTTTTCAGAAGAGTAAGTAGACTGAAACAAAAAAAGCTTCTTTAGTTAATCCTGAATTAATCTAGAAATTAATTTACCAAAATAACCCCATTTCATCAATTTCAAGTTACTTGAAACATCAATTATATTCTGTGGTCTCCTAGATCTGTTAAGAAGTAATGTCCCTTTTGGTAAGCAGTGCCTAATTATACAGTATAAGAATTAGGAAAGTAAATATTAAGATTTGTCTGAAGTGGCATTCTATAGTACAAGTGATGTAATGAATTAATGTACCAAAAAATAAAAAAGTGAATGTTACAGAGGAAAAATCTTAACTTCTTTATTTTGTGAGAGAAGGTCTGTTTATTTTTACCTTCACTTTTTTGCAATTCTTTAAGTCAATTATTCCCATTTCTTGAACTGACTACTAAACTAGTTGATTGAGATATATACACCTAGTCATAACACTGCTTCCCGCTTCAGTGTTTTAGCTAAGCTAACCATGGGCCATTAATATCATCAATTAATAGATGGCCTTTGTGTTGAAATAGTCATTTGTAAATTAACATTTTGTTTTAATAATAATAATAATAATAATAATGCTGCCATTTCAATTAGGGACCTATAAAAATGTTTGTTTTAGCTAAGTGTTAAAAATACCATTGTATTTATTCTATTGGTTCCAAGATTATTAGTTTTTCTTAAATATCTTATGAAGATTAGTAGATCATATCTACCTTGATCAGTGTGCTGATAATGATGAATTTAATGTTAGATATATAATGTTAATAAATAAACACAAAGGTAGAGTTGGGTAAGTATTTTACATCGAGAGGAAAAGGAAATATAATTTGAATAAAGGCTTTACTTTTTATGACAAGCTTTTTTATAAGGGAGTTCAGAAAAGTAAAGGTTTTTTTATTCCTGTGAAGTTAGAAGTAAAGAGTATCACAAAGATGATTAAATGGCAATGAAATTTATACAGAATTAGACATATATCATGCCAGCAATTATTTTTTTACAACTATTTTCAAATTATTTTTTTCTTTCCTAAGCATTTGTCAAATAGGAGTTTTTGCTGAAGGGTTTGTTAGCCATTTTAGAGACTGTAATCTAGTTAAAAGGTTTGTTTATGCTTCCCATCCCTGTTCTGCTGATGGTATTAGAATACAGGCCAGAGCCAGACATGTAACTGTTTATAATGTTCAAACTTCAATTAAAGCCGTAGCATTCAGTTTATGATATATCAGTATGTTCATAAAGCTACAGATAATTGTCAAAAATGATAGGGCTGTTTTTTTGCATAGATATAGGATTTTCCCAGCCTTGCCACTCCCTAACAAATGTTTTCCCTATTCTGTTTTTACCTTTAGCAGGGTTTAAGCTCAAACTCATTTCATAGAATTCTAAAACAAGAAGCTTGTTTCCTACCAAAACATTTACAGAAATGCCTATAATCATTGTGTTTTTTTTACATAATAATTTAGTTGTGAGATGACCCATGTCTCAATTACTTAAATATAAATTCCAATTTAATAGATTGGAGTTTAATAAGCTTATAGTATAGTTTTGATTGTTGATTTTGATCTATAGTTTGGAAAATACACTATAATATTACATATCAGGAAAAAAAAACAGAAAAAAAAACCTGTTACTCTTAAGGACTTTAGTCATTCTGGAATACTGTATGTATGAAAAGAGAAACAGGTTTTTCTAGCCTTATATAATAATAGGTTTTAATTTATCTTTGCTTTGCATTTTGGGGGCTGCTGCTACTGATATTGTGGTTTCTATGTTCTTTAGTTCTTAAAAATCAAAAGATTTTTAAAGCCAATGTTTAACACTGTTCTGAAGCTTATTTATTGATCAGAATATCATAGACCTATAGTTGGGAGGAACTTTAGAGGCCATGTAGTTTAACTTACCCATTTTATAGATGAGGATGTGGTTTAGGGAAGTTAAGTGACTTGCCTACGGTCACATAGGGCAGTGCAAATTAGAAGCAGGATTTAAATAGAAATTTTCTGACTCTAGAGCCAGTGCTTTGTCCAAAGGTATCTTGCTCTGTGCTTCATAGAAGGTTGTGTTGTGAAGCAATAAATGAATTTTATGGGTAAGGTGTTTTTTTTCTTAAGTACTAATTAGTAAATTTGTTATTTATTATAACTTGACTTTTTAATGAAATATATTTTATTTTGATACACCTTTTCAAAATTGACTTATTTTACCACATATAATATATGGCATGTTGGATTTAATTAAAGTTTAAACCAACAACCAAGTACAAAAGTGCTCTGGGAAATAAGAGAAATCTTATTGGAATACAGATGAAGATTCGGCAAAAGGATACTTTAAAATATGTATTCAAATTACAGAGCTCTGAATACTGAAACAATTGGCCATATTCTCTGGGCCACAAGCAACCTTTTTGAAAACTAGAGAATCATAGTGTAGACTGAAAGAATACCTGTGAAAATTGAAGATTACAAAAGAACCCTTTAAAAACATGAAAAATGAGTGGACATGGAAATTGCAGCTCAGACCTAATTAAGACCCAGAAAAAGTATCCTAACAAATACTTGAAAATGGGTATAATAATACCTGTGGTATCTTATCTCATAGGTCGTTGTGAAACTCAAATGAGATAAATACTATATTGAATGTTACACAAACCTTATGTTTTAGATGTTAGATATATATATATATATATACAGTTATGATTATTATTACCTTGAAGAGATTATTTTGTTGGCAGAATCAACATAGCTTTGTCAAGAGTTAGTATAGTCAATCTTACAAAGTGAAAGCCCCTATTTTGATGGGGAACAATATAATAACAACATACTTGTATAGTGATTAAAGGTTTACAAAATACTACTTTTATATCATTTCATTTTATCACAAAATATATTAAGTGGGTACTATGGATATTACTACATATTATAAACAGGGAAAGAAACTTAAAGACATTGGGTCATTTTCTCAGAGATAATAAATGTCAATACTTCAATATATCATTGAATCTAGTCTCATTAATGTTGATAATCTTTTTAATGATATAGATCACAACTTGTTTACATTTTGTCATTCTGTCTGATTCTTGTCCATGACTTCATATAAATCCAAAGAAGTCTGACTATTTTGATTGGGGGTGGGGAGGAATGCCTTCCAATAGCCATCTTGATATTGCATAGATACCAATGGAGCACATGTGTTCTCCATCAATTAACTATGTCTTACTCCCACTATGCCTGGCATCTCATTTTCTAGTTATGGATCTCTTTGGTAAGATCTTTATGTTACATTCAGTTCTTTATTGATAATATGTTGATTCCTCCTGCAACCCATAATATACCTCTATATTGCCTTTTGGATGATCCACAATTTTAATTGTTTAGAGACTGGTCTTTTATGAGTCAAAGATATTTCATATAACCAAAAGAATATTGTTGTTTAAAACATAGTAGGGTTTTTCTTCTTTTTTTTCTTTTCTTTTTTTTTTTTTTAAACCCTTACCTTCCTTCTTGGAGTCAATATTGTGTATTGGCTCTGAGGCAGAAGAGTGGTAAGGGTTGGCAATGGGAGTCAAGTGACTTGCCCAGGGTCACACCGCTGGGAAGTGTCTGAGGCTGGATTTGAACCTAGGACCTCCCATCTCTAGGCCTGGCTCTCAATCCACTGAGCTACCCAGCTGCCCCTGAGGGTTTTGTTTTTTTTTTTCAAGAATATATTGACGTATTTCTTGAGAAAATAGAAATAAAAGAATCAGAAGGACAACTAGACTAGACTTGGGTACAGCGCACTGAAGGTGATATGGCTTGAACATATTGAGGAGTTCAGGTTTCAGAATATCTGAAAAAGGAAGACAAGAAATAGCACAAAACAATTAAAGTCATTAACCTTCCTCCCCCAAAAAAAGAGTGAAGAAAATGTCAGTAGCTATTGATGCCATACCTACTTTTCCCTTTTCTATAAAATCTCAATGAGAATAATTATAAGCATGGTGTACATATGTAATATGCAAGGGTATATTTGCTACACTATAAAAATGAAACAGCAGGCTTTTGTTAATGACTTTACACAGTAAACCATATCTAATCACAAAGTTGACTAAAAGGTGTAGAAAAGATTGGACTTATTGACTATTAAAAAAAAATTTGACTTGGCCAAGTCAAATATTACTTTAAATTCACTTCACTATAAATATCTCCTACACATATATTAAAATCACATAAAATTACCTGATAGATGCAACAATAAAAATAGCTTTATTTGATGATCTCTGAGTATTGGCATAAAAAAAGAGAGGCCTGTGTTTGACATTGTCATCCAGGGTATCTTGTCTAGATTGAAGGAGAATTTTCTAGAAAATGTGAGTTCCTCCAGATGTTTCTAGTTACTAGTGATATTGCCTACCATGTTTTCTGTCAATATAGGAATTACTAAAGCACGTTTACTCAGATCCTATACAGTAGCATTTTACAACAATTTTTGGAGTATCAATTACATGCAGCAAATTTTAAAAAGAATTGGACTTGAGGGGCAGCTGGGTAGCTCAGTGGAGTGAGAGTCAGGCCTAGAGACAGGAGGTCCTAGGTTCAAACCCGGCCTCAGCCACTTCCCAGCTGGGTGACCCTGGGCAAGTCACTTGACCCCCATTGCCCACCCTTACCAATCTTCCACCTATGAGACAATACACTGAAGTACAAGGGTTTAAAAAAAAAAAAAGAATTGGACTTGAGTTTGGCACTAATTTTGAGAGAATATAGATGTAGAAAATGCAGTGTGTTTAAATCAACCTATAAAGACATGTTTAATATCATAAAAAATAAGAATTTAAATATATTGAGCAAGAGAGAAGTGAAAATTGGGTAAGGTGATTCTAGAAGTCTTTCTAAGAGAACAGGAGAATTCAGCAAAATTGAAACAGCAGATTAAAAGGATTGAGCAGAGAAGATAACTCCAAAGAGAAGAGATTTTATGTGCAAATGGGACAGTACTTAAGAAAATAAAATTTGAAATAGCACTGAGAATTTCAAAAGCATTTGGGAGGCAAGGAAGATAAAAAGAGGAAAGAAACATTTATTGATTATATCTTATACTATTTTGCACTAATACTTTTTGAGGATCTTTGACAGGCTATGATTCTATTTCAGGGCAATATACTTAAAAGGAGAAAATCACCTGCAAAACAGGAAAAATATGCAAAAAAATAATATGCTAAATGGTTATTTGTAATTATAATTTGAAATATAATCAAGCTGAATGAGTTAGAGGATAACTATTTTAAAATAGAAAATATCTTCTTGAAAGTTTAAATAAGTAAATAATAGCATTTATTAATGTAATTTAATAATAGCTATCAATGATATCATGATTGCAAAGCATTTTCATATATTATCTCACTTGATCCTCACAATAACTCTGGGAGATGGATGCTATTTTTGTCCCAATTTTATAGATAAAGAAACTGAGGCTAAAAGAGAGGTAAAGTGACCTTAGAGAGGGTCACACAGCAAATTAGTGTCTGAATCCAGAATTAAATCAATGTCTTTTTGACTCCAACTCCAGCAGTCTTAACTGCCTAAATATGGAGGGATTATAGTTAGACATTAACATAATGTGGTATCCACTTCTGAGTACAACTAAAGATGAACCACAATTATTATAAAAAGGTATCAAAATAAAGGCTTAGAGAAAGGTTTAAAATGATAGCTTATTCAGTTTTAGTGAAGTTTGAGAGACTTTAATAAATTTTCAAGTATAGGAAGACCCTTTCTCAGAGTTTAACCATCTGCTTTCAGTTTCTGAGGTAAAATGTAAGAAACTATTAACATGAAAAGTTAATATTAGATCAAAATTGTTGTACATTAGGATGAATAATAGAAAAGTTGTACATTTTTTCCTTATGTTCTTTTAGAAAGGATATTGATTAATATGCCTTTGTAATGTATTAAAGATAATTCCTTGAATTTTGTTTTTTAAAATTGGAAATACATTATTCTCCCTTTGTGCTTTCCCCACGTCTTCTTTCCCCCAATTTTAAACTTGACTATCATTGTTATGTTTACTTGTAGACATGACTGATTGAAATTTCTCTTAAAGACAACATATAATGGTCAACGAGGTAGAATAGTGGATAGAGCTACCAATTTAGTCAAGAACTAAATTCAAAGTCTGTCTCAAACACTTACTACCTGGGTCATCCTAGTCAAGTCACTTAATCTTTGTTACCCTCAGTTTCCTCCTCTGTAAAATGAGAATTATAATAATGATATTATCTCATCAGGTTGTTGTGAGGGTCAAATGAGATAATATGTAAAATTACTTTGCAAAGCCTTAAAGAGTTGCTTAAATGCTGTTTATTATTTTTATTGTTGTTTTCTAGCTAGTAGATCATGACAATTAGTGGGTCATGCATGTGTCGTTGGTGTGTTAGGATTCCAGTTTTCTTTCTTCCCTCTATTTTACTAAAGTGGTACAAAGTAGAGAAATAATAATAGTAACTAAAATTTATATAGTGTTTTGAGACTTGCACAGTTTTTTATAAATATCTCAGTATTATCCCTATTTTACACAAGAAATTAAGTGACTTGTCATGGGTAACATTATGGCTCTGAGGCTGGATTTGAACTCAGAACCTCCTGGCTCCAAGGTTCAGTGTTCTGTCCCCTACACTACCTTGCTACCCATTGTTATGCATTTGCAAACATGTATTTTGTTGAATATGCACTATAGGACAAAGATAAGACTGCATCTCAATATGCAGATTCTTTTACTTGGCAAATCAGAAAATAAACAAGTTCAACAAAGATTATTTCACTGCCCTTCTGGACAAGGCTAGAGATTGGCAACCAAGACAAATATAGCTAAAACACCACCCCATAGTCTCAGTCAGTAGCCAGTTACCAAGCATTTATTAAGTGCCAGGCACTTTGCTAATAGCCGGAGATTCAATCCCTGTTCTCAAGAAGTTCAGTCTAATTCTGAAATAAAAATGATTAAAGGGTGCAAAGAAGAATGCTATATGAGGTCTAAGGGAAAAAGGTCATCACTGACTGGAAAGGTTTAGCTACTTACAGGAGGTAGTGTTTGAATTAGGCCTTAAGGAGAAGGGAAGAGAAAGAATTCAAGCCATGGAGAACATGAAGCTATGAAACAGAGTAGGGCGCTTCAGAAGCAGAGTGTACTCAGGTTGGCTCGCATGTAAAGGATTATATAACATGGAATAAACCTAAAAAAGGAGAGTGCCTTCCCAAATAGAGAGGAACTTGAATATCAGGCAGAGGAGTGTGAAATTTACTCCCTAGGCATTAAAGAATCACTGAATATTTTTTGAGAGAGGGATTGGAACTTCTCCCACTGAAGAGTGAAAAAGCCTGCTTCTCAGGATTAGTAGCCTCCTTTAACTACAAAATTAATGACTAAATAGTATCTATTCTTCTACCTCCTTCCATCACATCCAAAGAAGAGAAGATCTGACATTAATGAGATGAGTATTGTTTTTATCATTATGTGGCTGCCTTCACCTCACAGGTGTCCAGACCACCATTGCCTTTGATTGTCCTGTCCTTTGCTCTTAGCAGCTGGTAATAACCTCATTCTCTGACTAGTAAATTCCTGCTCCCCTAATCTTTTTGGTTTAGTTAGCATTTACTGAGGTGGAAATCTCTATTACCTTGCATGTTGGTATCTCCTTAAATATTCTGGCATCCTACTTCATCAACTCCCTCAACCCCTAGACCTCTCCATTTCAGCAACTCATAGAGAGTCCAACCTTAAACTTTATCATTAACCCCAAGTGCTCCCCAAACAAAGGATGATGAAGTCTGAAGTTTCCCTCACTGGTCATATTTATGTATTCTTACACCTTTCCCTTTGCCTCACTCCTCTTAAACCTATTTTTCAGTCATCTTCACAATAATCTCTAGTTCTTCCAGCCTTTTCTTTTGTCTGAAAGCTCAATTCTTCTCTGGCCTACTTTCCTCCTTCACAGATTTGACCTTAAAATTAACAAATACAGCTTTGGGCTGCCCTCCATAGTTGAATTCCTTGTCCTTCTGTTCATATTTGCTATCAACTTTGAATTGTCTTTTTTTGAAAGCTATTGAACACTGTTGGAGAAAAGCATATACCTGTATTGACCTGGTCCATTCCATTGCAAATTATGTAATCTAAACTTAACTGCACCTTAAATATAAAACAATCCATTTATTTTAGTCCATAATTAATGATGTTGCTCTTTGAAGCAATAGCTTCAAAACTTTTCCTTTCTCTTTAAGCCCTTAACTGTTGCATTCCCAATTCTCTCTTCCATAGCAGATCATCACATTTCCTATTTTACTGATAAAATTGATCCCATGTGTCATAAACTCTTTACTTTTTGAGCATTCTTTTTTTAAAATTGAGTTTAGTTCTCTCCCTCTTTCTATCCCCTCTCCCATTTATTGAGATGAGCAATATGATATCAATAATAAATGTGAAATCTTGCAAAATATATTTCCATATTTTCTATGTTTAAAAAAGCAAGAAGAACAAAGAAAGTGGGGGGAAATATATTTCAGTTTACACTTGGTGCAGTAGTGCTCTTTCTGGATGTAGATAGCATTTTTCATCATGAGTTCTTCAGAATTATCTTGGATCATTATATTAATCAGAGTAGCTAAGCCTATATGCTTTACTTTTTTGTTCTAAATCTTGTAACCTTTCCATTTCTCCATTTTCTTCTACTGCCTTTTCTGCCAGAACTAACCTAGGCTTCTGATCCCCTCATTGCCTATCTTCTCAGGGAGCTTTTTCCACTAAAAATTCTTCTCCTTCATCTTCAATTTCACTTCCTCATTTCTTCCCCATTACTTATTAAAATCTATAATTAAAGAAAATCTTCATTTGACCCTGCCTTATCTTCATAGGTTATCCCCCTACTTTGAATATAAAACACCTAGAAAAAATTGTCTACACCTGCTTCTTCCAGCCACTCATTATCCATTCCTGGCACAGTGATTTCTTCCATTCCTACTTCCCTACTGAAGCTCATTTCTCACAAGTTAAATGCTAAATGTCATAATATTTTCTTAGCTCATATTTTCCTTGGCCTTTGCAGTTTTTTCTTTTTTCCTTTTTCCTTTATTTTCTTTTTTTAATTAAATTTTTTTTATTTTTAGAAAAATTTTTCATGGTTACATGATTCATTCATGTTTTTACTTTCCCCTTAGCCCCCTCAAACTTCCCCGCCCCCCATAGCTAACTTGCATTTCCACTGGTTTTAACATGTGTCATCAATTAAGACTTATTTACATATTATTGATAGTTGCATTGGTGTGGTCCTTTCTAGTCTACATCCCCAATCATGTCCTCATCAACCCAAGTGTTCAAGCAGTTGTTTTTCTTCTGTGTTTCCTCTCCTGCAGTCCTTCCTCTGAATGTGGGTATTGTTCTTTTCCATAAATCCCTCAGAATTGTCCTGTCTTTACAGTTTTTAACTCTATTGACCATCATTTCTGTTTGTGTTATGCTGTATCATACGTTGTTGGAAGATTGGAATACATTTTCCCATGGGAATCATGTTTTAAAAGGTGTAGTTATTTCTGTCCAGAAAAGATTATCTAGTATACAATATAAGTGTAGTGTGAAAAAACTCAGGTGTTTTGTATTGAAACAAAAAAGTTGCAGTGGTTGCAATATATATGACTATTACTTTGTGAATACTTTTGTGATTAAAAACAATCATATCTTTTAATTAAATTGAACATGAAATAATTTTCATTTCTCACTTTAAATCATTGTGTTAATTTTTTTGCTTCTTTGATTTTATTAGCTTAGAATTTTCCATAATGCCGGTTTGTCACTATGATTGCTATGACTAGTATTTACGAATAATTGAGGTCTTTGTTTAGGCTTTGTTGTTGTAACAGAGGGAATGAAAGAGATCACAGGGATTTTCTTGTGGTAAAAGGTTGGTTTAAAGTTGTGTGTTGGGAGTGGGATGGGGGAGCAGTAATGAATCTTTGCTATATACTTAAAAGAAAGATCGTCTTAGGTGTTCTTATCTGTGAACTATGAAATAGAAAATGCAGTAAGGTCTTATTTGATCAGTTTGAATGGAATGAAAAAAGTCATATTGAATAGATATTAGGTCAGAAAGCTCTAACCACCAGGTGATATACTTGGCCTAGTACAGTTTAGCTACTGAGAGCAGCTTACTAGAATATAGAAAAGTGTTACTTTACATTTTTGTAAGAAATTGAGCAATAATTTCAAGAAAGCCAATTGTTTTAATTCCAGAAGCAAGAAGCATTAGAGAATTGTACATTTTGAAGTAACAATAACACTTAGCATTAACCTTTTATTGCAAATGTCTCTCCCTTTCCACTTGAGAATCACTAAATTGGAAGGAACCTCATAAGTAATTTGATTTCCCAGGACAATGATTATTCAGTAATAGCTAAAAGATAATTCCACAAAATTCTTATAACAGTTTACGGCAAAGATAAACAGCCAAATTTTAAAAATCTCTATAAAAGCCAATAGTTTAAATTATGTTTTACTTTAATAGTTTGTTATTCAAACTCTTAAGTGGCATACAACCCTGTAAATATAAAATGTGAGTTTTTTAACCATGCATTCATCGATTCCCTTCCTTCTCAAACTTTTAAGTTACTAGATCAGTGGTTCCCTAACTTTTTTGGCCTACCACCCCCTTTCCAGGAAAAATATTACTTAGTGCCCTGGCACATATTATCACCACCCCCAAATGCACCTGTGACCATCACCGCCTCCCTGGATCGCTGCAGCACCCACTAGGGGGCGGTGGCGCCCACTTTGGGAAACACTGTCCTAGATTAAGGATGTGGAAAGTTATCAAGCTTGCCCTCTCAGAGTCTAAATTCTTGAAAAATAATATGCATAAATGCCTTAAGAAGATGCAAAACAAAGGGTTAACATGAGATCTGAGGTAAAAGCTATTACTAGTAGGCAACTTCGAGAATGACTTAAATTGGGCTTTAAAGGATAAATAGGCATTCTACCTATGAAGAGGAACACTAAAAAAATGACAGAAATGGGGAATAATGTGAGCCAAGGCACAAAAGTTGGGAAATGTACAAACACTGTTTGGGAAGCAAAGTGTAGATAGTTTGGTTTGAACATAAAATATAAAGGGGAAATAGTAAGGGATAAAATAAAAGCAAGTTGGGGGGCAGCTGGGTAGCTCAGTGGATTGAGAGTCAAGCCTAGAGATGGGAGATCCTAGGTTCAAATCCGGCCTCAGACACTTCCTAGCTATGTGACCCTGGGCAAGTCACTTGACCCCCATTGCCCACCCTTACCACCCTTCCACCAAGGAGCCAATACACAGAAGTTAAGGGTTAAAAAAAAAAAACCCAAAAAACAAAAAACAGGAAAAAAAATAAAAGCAAGTTGTTTTTGAATGTCAGGTTTTGAAAAAGTTGATGTTTATTCCTTAAGTAGTAGAGAGCCATTAAATGTTTCCTAAAAGATGATAGTTATAACTAGATTTGTAGTAGTATAAACAGTGCTTTAGAGATGAGGCTATTGTAGTAGTCTAGGTGTGTAGCAATGAAATCCTGTCCTTAAAAAGGTTATTGAAAACAGTGGAAGGCACAAATATTAGAGATGTTGAAAAAGTTAAGTTGATAGGACTTATTAAGGGATAAGCTATGATATAAGGAAAAGTTTAAATTGACAACCAAGGTTTTGAACTTCAAAATGGGGCAAATGCTAGTACCACCTATAAAAAGTCATAAAAAAAAGATCTTTAGGTAGAAAGATAAAAATTGCTTTTCAACATGTTTAGTTTGATGTGTCCATGTGCCATTGTACACACATTATCCATCTGTAGTTGGAGATATAGGTTTTTAGATCTCAGAAGAAAATTCAGAAACAGAGATATACATTTGGTTGTTATTTTCATAAAGGAAGTACTAGGTGTAGTGTCAGTGATTGGGGTTTCCAAGGGAAAGACTATAGAGAAAGTAAAGAAGAGGACTAGTATTTTACAAACTATGTCATGAGTTTTGAAACCCTATAGTAGAGAGGGGATAGGGTTCACAAAACAATAGGCAATGTTATTGGATATTTTAAGCACTGTTCCTACAATAACATGCCTACATTTTAAAAATTAACAGAGATGAGACCGAAATGGCAAATTTGTTCCAAATGACAGTGAAGGCAATGTAGTGATTACTTAACATTATTTAATGTACTACAAATGAAGTCAGTTTGAATGGGAATATATCAAATTCTCATGTGGGCATGTTTTGACTCCCATCACCACCATTGCAATTTGTAATAAATATAGTTGAGTTATATCATCATTTAAAAGTAAAGTGTATAATTTGAAGTAAAACAAGCTATATAATATTTCTCAATGTCTTTCATTTTGGTAAATGGTTTAATAAGAAAATTCAACTTCAACTATAACTTCTAAAAAGTTGAAATATCTATAACTATTTTATTTGTAACTTTCATTAATAAAATCTAAAATTTGCCTGAAGATTTTATTATCTCATTTTTTGAAAAAATGAAGTAGTACATTGTAACAGATATATGTTAACTGTTTTGAAGGTAAAATTCCTCTTGAACAGTTGAAGTTAATACAGGTAAAAACCATAAGGATAGTTCATGGAGTAGAAATACAGAAACAATAAAAACTTAAGACCTGAAAGTCAGATATTTAAGTTTTGTCTTTCATTCCTGGAATGCACTCTTATTCCCCCATGTACCTTTTAGAATCCTTTCTTTTCTTCAGAACACTGCACAAGCCACACCTTTTAAACCATTCCTGATTTACTCATACTGCTACTTTCCTCTGGCAAGAATTTTATCTTGTACTATATTTATTTTGTATATACTTACCTATATACATATGGTCTCCCTTGATAAAATATAAACATATTGAGGGCAATGACTGCCATTTAATAGTTGATTGGCAAATGCTTTGTTCATTACTGATTGAACATGTAAGGAAATAGAAGTTGAAAGAAGAACAGATCTAGTGGATATTACTAGGGAAATGTATATTCAAAAGAAGATAGGTTAATCATGTGGGGAGGGTTAGTGATTACTAGTGGACAATCTAAATACCCTACTGCAATCCTTGCTCTACATTGGATAGACCCATTTTCAGGAACTTTTAGGATTGATGGCCTGAATTTATGGCAATCTACTAATTGAAAAAAACATTCAAATTGCTTATTATTATTTAAAATGCTTATGAAGAGCCAAGCACTTTGCTAAGCAATGGGGGTATAAATTAAAATTTTAAAAAAATAGTCCTTCCATTCTAATTGAGAAAAAGTACACAAAAGTAAGCTGCAAAAAAGCAGAGAATACCTGGAAAAGAGAGGTGATAATGATCATCATCATGGTGATGATGGTGGTGATGAAGACAACAACAATAACAGCAATAACAATAACAATGGTGGTGGTGGTGATAAAATAAACCAAATGGGGTTTGTGGTAAATGAAAAGATGGTGAATTTTGAGCCGTTTATGAAGGAAGACAACAGGAGGGTTTTTTATTCCACCTTCCATTCAGAGAGGCAGAAGCAACTTGAGGATATCAATGAGGTATTAGTACCAAAGCTGAAGTAATTTCCACTATGAAGAATTTATTAGGGAGAAAGGGGAGAAGGAAAAGAGGAGCATGATGATGGTTGAAGTGGCATGTAAAGGAACAGAGAAGCTAGTGGCAAATGAAGAGATGGATGGGATTTTGAGTTCTCTATAAAGGGAGGCTATATGAAATTATAAATTATCTTAACATCTATAAGTTAGGTCATTATTATATGATTAAGATTTGTTGTAATTTGCAAAAAATGGTTTTTAAAATTAAATATAAATGTAGAACATATCTTGCATAGATCTATTTATAAATAGGTACAGGTGCATACAGCACATTTGGGGCAGGGTAAAAGTGAGAAAAAGTTGGGAAACATTTGCTATAAGGGATCAGAAGAATGATGAGAAGTTAGTGAAAACTGAAGTGTTAGAAAAGTAGAAAGCAGAAATGCTGTCTTAAGGCAAAGAAGGAAAGACTTATCTAATTAGAAAAGATGACCAATGTTATAAAAAACTCTCCAGGAGAATGAGGGCTAAGTAAAAGTCATTGGCTTTGGCAATAGAGAGTGTGATTGATCTGTGTGAGAATAGTTTTAGAAAAGTATTAGCAATAGAAGCTCACATGGAAGGGGTTTAGTGAGATAAGAACAGAGAACTGGACTTGAATTCAAATCTTACTATCTGGGCCAGGCAACCTTTCCCAGGCTCCTCGCGTATATAAAATTAAGAATGCTTGGACTCAGGGGCCTCTAAGAACTTTATATCATTAAATATGTTTTCCTAAAATCAAGGTTCAAATTCTACTCATGATACTGTCTTTGTGACCATGAATAAAGTACTTAGCCTGTTTGAGCTTTAGTTTCCTCATTTATAAAATTGAATAATACTACCTGTAGTGCCAATCCATCCTACCAAGGTGTTGTAAGATATATGCAAAATGTTTTGCAAACTTTAAAGTATTGCATGAATAGTCTTTGTTATTAATAATATGATTATTGGAGGCAGTGTAGACTAATGGATAATGGGCTAGGCCTGAAGGCTGACAGAGTTCTCTGGCCCAAGCTGATGGTGTTTTTTCTGGAATAGTCACTTAGTCTCAGTACCTCAGACAATTCCAAGATTGAATTGTTGAATGGATTTCATTCTTCATTGGTAGAGAGTTTTCTCAATAGGAGTTTACTACATGGATAAAATTACAGGTCTTAAAGAAACATCTTCTCATCCTTATAGTCCTATTCTTCCATGAAATGGAGTGAGCAAGAAGTGGAAAATACATGAGAAAGGATACTTCCCAGATCAAGGTGTTTGAAGAGGTAGAAGGGACTCACCCAAACCAGCTCCTCTTCTAAATCTCCTGATTATTTTCAAGAACATCAGTATCCTCTAGGTCAGTGATGGCAAACCTATGGCATATATGCAAAAAATGGCACACAGAGCTCTCTCTGTGGGCACACCTGCCACCCCCTGCCAGAGTTCATTATTAGAAAGCCAGTTGGACTCATGGGAACTTAAGCTGTTCCTGTTCCCCTCCCCCTCTCCACGCCCCTGAGGACATTCCTCACTTCACTGCCCCTCAGTCCAGCAGCCAATGAGAGCACTTCTTCCCTCCCCTGTCTGGGGTAAGGTGCTGGGGCTGGGTGGGCAGCTCACATGCTACTTGAGGGTGCAGCACAGAGGCCTGTTGAGTCTGTGGTGAAAGTGAGTCCCATGGTGGGGTTGGAGAGGAGCTAGGTTAGAAGGGAGCATAGCTCACAGCATGGCATAGCTGGAGGGGAGCTGAGTGCAGGGGCCACCCTTCTCCACACATACCCCTCATCACCTGCCCCTCTGTCTAGCAGCCCAATGGGAGTACATCCTCCTACCCCTGTCTGGAGTAAGGGAGGAAGCTAAGGTGGGAGGACATAGTACTTAGTTTCTGGGGAAGGGACATGGCACTTGGTCTGGGATGTGGGGAGGTCAGGGGGACCAGCATTTCATCTCTAAAAGGTTCACCATCACTATTCTAGGTGATCCTAGTTTACTATCTCTGGTCATTTTGGACTTGGCTTTCAACACCATGTCCAGGTAGTTAACCATGTTCTCATTTCTACTTCGTTACTACTCATCTCTCATCAGTTCCTTTCTTTCCATTAACACCGTTGTTCAGACCCTTTTCTGCTTTAGTTTGGAGTATAGAAATAACCTGGTTACCCTGCATCTGATCTCTCTCTATTCCAATTCGTCCTCCACAAATCTGTGCAGGTGGTTTTCTTAAAGCATACATAGATGAATTTGTATCCCCAGTGCTTTGCACAATGCATAAATGACAGACCAAATGATTTAAAATGTCTGTTGATTTCCTTTTAGATTGTAAACACTTCATCTTTTTTTAGTCCCTTATATTTGCTTGCACTTTTTTTTTACCTTTTTATGTTTGTCTTGATTCTCATGTTCAAACTTTTTATTTTAGTTTGATCTTTCAATTAGGAATGCTTGGAAATAGTCTTTATTTGTTAAAGACTTTTTATGTACAATTCCACTGTAGGATTATTCTTTTTTTTTATGGATGAATTATTCTTATATATTTTACCTTTTGGAATATAATATTCCTTGTTCTCCACTTCTTTATAGTGGAGACTGCTAACAAATTTTGCATTCCTGACTGTGGCTTCTTTCTCTCTTATTGCTTGTAGTGTTTTTTCTTTGACATAGAAGCTCCCAATGTTTCTGGAATTTTTCATTTTAGGATTTCTTTCAGGAGGTAACAGATTCTATTTCTACTTTTTATTTTTCTCTGGTTCTAAGATTTGGTCAGTATTATTTTTTGAGTGCTTGAAATATTTCTTTTCAGTTTTAGACATTTTTATTTTTGTTATCTCATGGAGCCATTAACAACTGTTTGGTGCATTTTAATTTTCAAGTGTTCTGTTTTCCTGAATAAGATTTTATACTGCTTTCTCCACAATTTTCATTTCTTTTCCAGTTCTTTTCTTTAGAGCACTAGAGCTCTCATCTCACTTATAAAGTAATCATTTAAAAATTATTTCTTCATTTTTTCTAGGAATTTAAGTTGAATTTGTGCCCAAAATGTGTTTTGTTTTTTGTTTTTTACTTGCAAGTATTTCATAGCCATTCTCTTCCTTTGGGTTTGTTTCTTAGGGTTTTCTTTCAGAATAATTGCTGTTTATAGTAGAATTCTTATTTCCTTACCAACTTTGGAATTTGTATTAGGGCCAGGCCATGAGCACTTTGGGAAGGAATGTCTAGGCCATGCTTAATACTCTGCTGCTTTTTTCTCTGACTTTGAGAGTTGTGCATTTTAATAATCTCAGAGACTGCTCTGCCTGAGCCTCTATAGATTTTCAGTGGGCCCATACTGTTCTGATCCAAGGCAAAGGCTGCTTACTCCCTTCCTGATCTGAACTTGCCCTTTTTGGAGAACCTGTAGGCTGCTGCTGGCCCTAGGTTTAATTCTACAGAGGCATCTATAGAGTCAGGAAGACGTGAGTTCAAATGAAACTTCAGACTCTTACTAGTTGTTCGACTGTGGGCAAGTTGCTTAACCTCTGTTTGCCCCTGTTCCCTCAAGGGTAAAATGTGGATAATAACAGTACCAACCTTCCAGAGTGATTGTGAAGATTCAGTGATATATTTGCAAAGTGCTTAGGACAATACCTGACACATAGTAGGCATTTAATAAAAGTTTCATAGCCTGCTTGAACAATGTTTTATACCTCTTGTGCTAAGCCATTAATTTTCCTTCCATGACTTTCCTCTATAGCTCTCAAATTATTTTCAAGTTCTTGTCTCCAGTATTTTCATTTTTATTCATAAAATAATTTTTAACCTTTTTTAACTCTTTATTTTTTACAGGAATTCTTATTGTACTTGTATCCATGCTATGTTGTTCTTTGAGGCTTTATTTATAAATATTTTGGAGCCATTTTCTTCATTAGGTTTTCTCTTGAGCTTCCCTATCACCATAATAGCTTTTGTACCCAAGCCACATGATCCAAAGTGAAGTCTGATTACTGCCCTCCTGACCTGAGCTTTTAAAGTTCCTGATCCAAGTGTGGGTATGGTCAACATGTGTGGGCTTGGTCCAGGAGGCTGTTGCTAACCCTAGCTGCTGTCAACTAGCTTGAAAGTTACTCAAGCTTTAGTTTGTGCTCTCTTCTTCCTCTTCCTCTGCATTCTGAGTTCTCTACCCTGGTTTTTCAGCTATAGGTTATTCAACATCATTTACACAAATTCTACTCCTTTCTGTTTCTTCTTCTTGCTCAATTCACAGCCCTCAGGCCCCAAAGTATATTTGCCCTCTCCTGCCACCCCTAGCCTCAGGTTTCCTCCTCAGGCTACACTGGATTTCTGATCCCTGCTCTGTGGTGCAAGCAGTAGAACTGTCATTCAAAGTCTCTTCTTATTTCCACCACTGCTTCTGACCCCTCCATACTCAATATAATTTCTGCTTGCCCTAGAGCACTGTTCAGTATTCATTGGCTGCAGGGTTCTTTGGGGCTAAACTGGTTCCCAGACCTCTGGCTGTCTCCCAATGACTAACTAATGTGGAAAAATAACTCACTGTAATTTTTTTTCTTTTTTGAATGTCCAAATAAAGACTTGATTTGGTATTTTTCCTAGGCTTTGTTGAAGGTGTCAAATTCCAGGAAAGAGGAGGCAGACTGCCCCACTTCCTTCTACTTCACCATCTTGTCTGACCTCCCTTTCACTGTATCTCATACACCTCCTTCCATCTCTTATCTCTGGACCTGGGAATGAATGTCCCCCATACCATAATGCATCCCCCCTCAATTCTGTTCTTGGTTGCGTTTGTTTCTCTCAGAAATTAAGTGATGCCCTAGGCATTCTCCCACCTTCAGAAAATTGCTTTGTGGGTACTTTGTAGGTATGTCTGTACATCTATATGTACACATTATTTTCCTTTGTGAAGTATAAGCTCCTCAAGGGCATGGGCAGTTTTATTTATGTCTCTGTGTCCCCAATTATCTAGAACAGTGCCTGGAACATAAGGGCACTTGAGAAATATGTATATGAATTTCAGGTCAAATCACAGGTTGAAAAAGTAGTTTTTGTCATGAATTAGTGATACCTCTTCTTCTGTGACCAGAAGGAAGGAGGAGGGAGTGGATAATCATACAGTAGTAGAAGTCTGGGGGAATAGGAAGAGAGGAAAACAAAAGCCATAACTTTAAAGACAGTGTTTTACTTTAATAAAAAGTTGTAGATTGTCAACTTCTGTAAGGGTGTTTACACCACCTGCTTCAGAGTTGTTGTGAGGGAAGTATTTTGCAAATCTTAAGGAACCATTTATGAGTTTATTAATAGGATAATTACATTATATGTAATTGTTACTGAGTTTAAGAGAACAGAAGAAGTTACTTAGGGAATAAAATAAAGAGTCAATAAGGGTAGAAGAGGATTTTTTTTTTCCCAGCAAAAAACATCTTTGTTTTTTATGTCTTTTTCTAGTTAGTGCTTTGTAGCATTAGAGCCAGAGTAGAAAAATTAGATGATGGGATTTGCCTAGGAATAAGTACTCTTAAGATTAGGAATGGAGGAAGAGAGTCAAATAATTGTAGAAAATAGCTAGTAACATGTAATAGAATGTATGGAATTATGACTGGGTATGGATGTCACATAGATGTTGGGCAGTTAAGTCACCACTTCTCCAACAACACCTTCCCTTCCCCCACACCCCACAAGGATTTGTATACTTCTCTCCAAGCTTTCCTCTCATTCTTTAAACTCTTAAATTACTGTTTCACCACATAGACCTGTATATTTGCTGAGTCATTTTCGTGAGACTGACTCATTGTTGCTTTTTCTCTATATTTGAAATGACCCAGCCATCTGGACCCAGGTTTCTGTTTTCAGTCTACATTCTACTCTTCACCATATTGAGGCAATTTTCTAATCACCAAAGATCAATAGCAGCCCTTAGGCTACTTTCTGTTGTCCAAGGCATGACAAAATCTACCATGTGATTGGAATTGAGGGGTCATTTGAGTTAAGGAGACTGAAGAATTGAGTGTTGAGATTGTTCAAAGAATCATTAAAATGAATTTTAAAGGCCACATGAGTGATAGTAAAGGATGAAGAGAAAAGTATCACTAAGATCCAGTACTAGATATGACAGGAAAAAAAGGCTGGGGAGGAGAGATAGAAATAATATTGGTAGAAATAGATTGCTTAAATGAGAAAACAGGAGAGTTTATTGAGGAGTGGTAGTAGAATTTCTCCCAGTAATGAGTAGTAGATATTCATCCTTTACCTGACCATAATGAGGAAGACTAGCCTCCAATGTAGAGAGTTTTTTTTTTTCCTGTTGTTTTAGAGTTGATACTAAGGTATTAGTTCTAAGACAGAAGAGTGGTAGGGGGGTAAACAATTGGACCGAGGGCCACACAGCTGGAAAGTGTCCAAGGTCATATTTGAGCCTAGGACCTCCTATCTCTAGGCCTGATACTCTATCCACTAATCTGCCCCTCCGTGAGGGAATATGAAACGATCAGGTTAGAGCCAGATTTAGGTGAAAAGTTAAGAAATGGAAAGAAAAGTTAAAGCATGTAAGGGAATTTATTGAGAATGAAGGGTTAGGAAATTCCAAAGGTCACTGAAAAAGGGACAGTTGCTGTTGGCCTAGTCCAGGGCAAGAACCAAAGTAATTAAACTAAGGACAAAGGTATTAAAAGAGATAATATGGGCAGTTGCTGCAATCAAGGCTATGAGGCAGGAATTGAAGTCCATACAGTGGGACCTCATTTGGTCTGGGGCACTTAATATGAAAGATATAGATAAATATCTTTTCATTCTTTCATTGCTACCTGAGTGAAATATTTCAAAAATGAATGATTTTATTTCCAGGCAATTTATTAAATGGTTCTTGGAGCCTAAAAGGGTTAATGTCCCTCCAAAGTGAATATTTTTTTTTATTATTATTCAGGAATTTAGTAGAGCACTTTTATTGCTCTTCTCTCTATCTCCCCCTACCTCTTCCTCATTTCTTTATATGGGAGGAAGAAGGATTTGGTTGGGTTCCTTCTCCCTCCCCCTAATTGAGATTATTATGGGAAACCTGATATTAATGTCTTATCAAACTAAATAAATCTAGTATACCATCGTCTCTTATGTGAAGGGGCTATATGATTAAATTGGAAGGGCAGTTGGTTATTGGTAGGGAAAAGATTTCTTATACCCCTGGAAGCCTTAAGAAAAATAATAGGGTAGAGAATCCTTGTGTAGTCAGATAGTTCCAAAGTTGGAGATTTGAAGCAGAGAAAAGCTTTGTGAACTGACCCTAGTGCCTTTACAAGAGGGCAGTAGTAAGTGAGATATTTTCCATATTAATCCAAAATATTAACACACACACACACACACACACACACACTCACACTCACACTCACACTCACACACACAGCATGAGCTTATGCTGTTGGAAAAATGGTCTTGATAGACTTGCATGATAAAGGCTTGCCAAAAATCTTCAATAGAAAAAAATGCCAATATTTGTGAAGGGATACATTCTAACACTGTGCTGGTGAAACTATGGCAAGTGTGCCAGAGGGGGCTGCTCCCCTCCTCTCCACACATACCTGAGGACATTTTTCACAGGCCCAACCCCTCTGCCTTCTCACATGCCCCACCCCTCTGCCCAGCAGTCCAGTGGGAGCCCTTCCTCCCTCCCTTGTCTGGGTTAAGGGGTCGTGGGGGAAGGGCTCACATGCATCATGAAGGTTGCTGCTTGGGCATTCAATCTCTAAAAGGCTCACCATCACTGTTTTATGACCTATTGTGAATGGCTGAAAACTCAGATATAAGTGAACACCTGTTAATTCCATATATAATATGATTTTCTTATACATAGATGTGCATAACAGTTAAACACACAATAAGATCTTACCAACATTAAATACAGTAATAATAAAGTACATTGTTATACAGTACTGTCCCTCCTTATCTATGAGAGGAATGTTTTCCAAGACCACCCAGCCTCCAGAAAGTAAGGGTAATTTTCGTATTAACTTTTGATACCTGTGTTAATTTTATTATATTGTGTGCGCGCTCTCTCTCTCTCTCTCTCTCTCTCAAAAATAAAAAAGAAAGAAAAAAAAACACTGGTTTTGTAATTGGAAAGCAAAACCACTGATTGGGGGGACATGACAAGGGGAATACTATGCTCTGTTAGGTACTGGGGATACAGACACAACATAGGAAATCATCCCTTTATCAAAAAAGCATGGGGGGGGGCAGCTGGGTAGCTCAGTGGATTGAGAGTCAAGCCTAGAGACTGGAGGTCCTAGGTTCAAATCTGGCCTCAGACACTTCCCAGCTATGTGACCCTGGGCAAGTCACTTGACCCCCATTGCCCACCCTTACCACTCTTCCACCTATGAGCCAATACACAGAAGTTAAGGGTTTAAAAAAAAAAAAAAAGCATGGGAGAGGCATAGTGTGTGTCAGAAAGGAAAATCATGGAGTTTATTTGAACTTAGTTTTGAAGGAACCCAGGAATTTCAAGAAGTGGAAGTGAAGAAGACGTGAATGCTGGCATCAGGGTCAAACTGATCAAAGGCATGAAGGTGAAAAACAAGATTCCCATTTTAAGAGGCCACATATACATGGACCAATTTGGTTGTAAAGACTTACCTCAGAGATATTGCAGGTTCTGTTCAAGACCATCAAAATAAGACTAATATTGCAATAAAATTAGTCAAGTTTTTTTGGCTTCCTAGTGCACATAAAAGTTGTGTTTGCACTATACTGTTGTCTATTAAGTATGCAGTAACACATATAAAAATGCAGATACCTTAATTTAAAAATGCTTTTGTAAAATATGCTAATCTTCATTTGAGCCTTCAGTGAGTAGTAGTAATCTTTTTGAGAGTAAAGGATCTTCTTGCCTTGAAGTTGATGGCTGCTACTTGATCAGGGTAGTTCTTGCTGAAGGGGGATTGACTACAACAATTTCTTAAAATAAGACTAATGAAGCTAAATCACTTGATGATTCCTTTTACTTGAATACTTAGAGGCCATTGTAGGGTCATTAATTGACCTAATTTCAATACTGTTATGTCTCAAATGGAAAGAAATGGGGAAATAGCCAGCTGATGGAGCTGTCCAAACACATACAACATATGTAAGGTCACTTTCTCATATGGGTGTGGTTCATGGTATCCCAAAACCATTATAATAGTAACATCAAAGATCACTGATCACAAATAACCATAACAGATATAATAGTAGTGAAACAGTTTCAAATTTTATGAGAATTGACAAAATATGATATATATACAGCATTAGCTTATGCTATTGGAAAAATGGTCTGATAGACTTGCATGATGAAGGATTGCCAAAAATCTTCAATAGTAAAAAATAATATTTGTAAAGCACATTAAAACAACATATACCTGTACTTTAAAGTGCATAAAGAGTAATAATGAATACTAGATCTGTTAAGGTTGGCCAGAGACAAATTATGAAGAGCTTTACATGCAGAGGAACTTTTACTTATTCCTAGGTGAAATAGGCAGCCACAGGAACTTCTTGAGCAGGGGAGTGAAATGCATACTTGTCTTATAGTAATAAAAAAAAAAACAACTTTGGCATCTCTATATATTGGGAGAGCAGAGAAGATGGATTAGCAATTAGGAAATTTTTGTAATAGTACTGGTAAGATTTGATGTAGACTTGAATTAAGGTGATAGTTTAGTGCTAGAAAGGGGCAGACACCAGAAACATTCTGAAAGTAAAATTGACCAAGGGTATGGGGCAGAAAGGGTAGAAGAGTAAAAGTTGAGGATTACTCTAGTATGCCTGGGAGATATGGTGATGCCTTTGAAAGAAAAAGGAAGTTAGGATAAGGGGAAAGTTTGGGGAAGTGGGTGAAAAAAAGATAAATTTTGTATTGGATAAGTTTTTTTTTAAAGAGTTAATATTTACAGCATCTCTTAAGGATTATTTAGAGACAGCATAGTATATAGACAGAGAGAGCGATAGCCTTAAACATAGGACGATACTATTATGAGTACTTGCTTTGTGACCTGTGCAATATATCTGACTGTTCAGCTCTCTTGACCCATAGTATCAAATTCAAATAAAAAGTTACATACAAAAAGAATGTATATAACATTCTTTGTGCAGTCTATTAATTTAGAAAACCACACATTAATATTGTCTTTCTTTTATTGTATTTGTATTTATTTTTTAAAAATACTTACCTGTTACATTTGAATGTGATTCAACTGTACTCAAATTTTTCTGGCTGCCTTGGCTTAAGTGTTTGACACCTCTGCTCTAGGGAACTCTTTAAGACTATAAGTTGCAGAGAAGGTGCCATTCTACATTGGTAAATGAAATTTCCTCATTTGAGAGTTTCCTGAATTAATAAAATATAAATCTAGGCCTTATCTTTATCCCTTTAAGGCTTACAGAGTTCTTTACACATATCATTTTATTTGATCCTCACAATAACACATTCACAGTAGGAACTGTTGTCTGCTCTTAAAAATGTAGAACTTAAGGTTCAGAGATTGCTTGCTCCTGGTCACAAAACCCATGGGTGTTAAAGGTAGGATTCAAGCAAAGGTCTTCACTGATTCTAATTAGGCAGTTGGAGAAATTTGAAAGTGCTAATCAGATTAAGTTTGAAATTTCCTGAATGTTATTTCAAAAGAACTCTATTCTTCATTACCACAAATGATCAGTAATCGCCATATTTGACATTTTTATAAGTTGAATTAAAACCATTATTAATAATCATATTGACTTTCTTCTTTGTAACTATATTAATTAGTAAATGTTTTATTCTGAATTTTCTATCAAAATATCGAAAAGATTAAGGAGTATTATTCATAGGATTTTTTTCTTCACTATGATACCCAATGTTATTATTAAAGCCACTATGGTTGTTGTGATGGTAAAAGGAAGGGTTGGATATGAGCAAGACTGTCAAAGAAGTATAGAAATGACGAGGTTTAGAAACTGACTTGGTATGTGTGATAAGAGAGAATGGGAAATCAAGGAGATTTGGGAGTCAAGGAGTGTGCCAAAGTAACAAATGTGAGACTAGAAGAATAATGGTGCTTTCAACAGAAATGGGAAAGTTTGGAAGGGGGTAGAATGTAGGATGAGACAGCCAGATAGATGGCTCAGTGGTTGGAGCACTGGGACTGGAGTCAGGAAAACCATAGTTTAAATCTGGCCTCAGTCACTTATTAGCTGGGTAACTATGGGTAAGTGACTTAAACTGTTTGCCTTAATCCACAAATGAGGAAAATGTCAAACCATTCCAGTATTTTTGCCAAGAAAATCCCATGAACAGTGTTATATGTTGTGTTCCATGGGGTCACAAAGAGCAGGACACAACAGTAACAAGAGAATTTAGAGTATAAGATGCCAAGTTCAGTTTTGGACATGATGAGTTTAAGAGTTCTAGGACATCCAGTTCTGGGCATCCAATAAGCTGATTGGTTGTTGAGTTGAGGGAAGAGCCTGGGGCTAGATTATATCTAGGAATAATTTGCATAGAGATAATAATTAAACCTACATATGCAGAGGAACTTATCATGAAAAAAAAAAAAACAAAGAAAAAAGGCTATAAAGAGATAGATGATGAACTAGACTGAGAAAATTAGCATTCGAACAGATACCTGAACCAGGAGAGAATAGTGTCTTAAAAATTGAAAGAGGATAATATTAAGGAGTTTGTATCATCAAGTGCTAGAGCAAGAAGGGTCAAGAAACATTCAGAATGAGAAAAGACCTTATATTTGGCAATTAGAAAGAAGGAAAAACAAAACCCCTCTTACAAAGTCACATAATTGAGAAAAAAAAAAATTGCAGAAATTGACCATGTCCCAGAATAGAAAGTAGATCTCATTCTTCATATTGAGTCTATCATCTTTGTAAAGAGAAGGTAATCTTCATTGGTTTGGAATTGTGGTTGGTCACTGCACTGGTCAAGGTTGTTAAGTCTTGGATTTATGTCTTTGCAATATTGTTACTGTTGTATAATTTTTTTCTTCTGATTTGGCTCAAGTCACTCGGCGTCTATTCAAAGAAGTCTTCCCAAGCTTCTCTGAAATTCTTTTTTATCGCAGCACAATAGTATTCTATTGCATTCATTTTTTAAAATAACTTGTTCAACCAGTCTCCAGTTGATAGAAACATTCAGAGTTTCCAGATCTTTGCCACCCCAAAAAGATCCACTCTAAATATTTGAATATATAAGTACTTTTCCTCTTGAGTTGTAGCACACTAAGACTGGATTCAGGAAGACCTGAGTTAAAGTCTGACCTCAGAGGCATACTAGCTGTGTGATCCTGTAAAACTTTTATTTGTCTCAGTTTCCTCATCTGTAAAATGAGAGTAATAGTACCACCTTCCTCCCAATGTTGTTGTGAGGATCAAATGAGATAAAGGTTATAGGATGCTTAACATGGAGCCTGACATATAGCAAGCACCACATAAATGTTAGCTATCATTGAAATTATTATTATCATTAGTATAGGCATAGTATCAATATCACTGGGTCAGGAGATATATACAGTTAAGTAATATGAAAGGGCATTTTTACAAATTGTCTTCCAAAATGGCTGTGCAAGTAATCCACAATACCACCTATAGTTTATTTATGTGTCTGTTTTCCCACAGTCCTTCCAATATTCATTATTTTCCTATTTTGTCATCTTGATATGTTGTGAAGAACCTCAAAGTTGCTTTAATTAGTACTTCCCTAATTAGTTATTTTGAATTTTTTTTTTATAGCATAGTTTTCTTTGAGAACTGCCTGAAATCCTTTGATTACTTACCAGTTGAGGAAATCCATAACTTTAGAGAGAGCAGTTTCTCTTTTGAAGTTTTCTGGTGTCTGATTACTAGGGTTTTAGGACTGGGTTTAATGTGGAGGAAGTGGAGGCAGCCAGCATAGGTGTAGCCTTTTCCAGTAAATTTGCTGGGGAAACTGAAGAGATACAATATAGAAGATAGTTTGAGAGGATAGGAGGGTCTAGTGCAGACTTTTTAAAGGATTAGGGAGGTCAAACACTGGCCATAAATGGAGGCTAGAGAGGTTGAAAATTTGAGAGGTGGGGACCACTATGAATATAATCTGTGTGAGAAAAATAGGTAGAAATGGGATCTAGTGCCTACTCCTTGTCAGATACAGAGGAAAAGGAGGAGAGAATGAGAAATAGCAAGAGATTTTGACTTGAAGAGAATAAAAGACTAGTGAACTGCTCTGGGAGAAAAGAAAGCTCAAATCAAAATCAGTTTTTGTTTTTTTTTTTTCAAATAGAGACAAAGTTCTATGCTAAGAGTGGACGGTGAAAGAGGGTTGAGAAGGAAAGAGGTTAGCAGCTGCCATGAAGATTGAGTTAGGGAATAAAGGAGGAATAAGACTACTGACTTGCTTCAGTGAGGACACAGTTGAGAGCATGAATTTCTAATGGAGCCAGTTAGCTAGATTTTGCTACTGTTGCAGTTGCTTTCAGCAGGTTAGAGAAGGCAGAGGCAGATGGTGGTGAGAGTAATCAAACATTTGACTAAAGAAGAGATGGTACATGATAAGGGGTCCAGAGAATTCAGAGAAGATGACCATGAGGAGCTGAAATTGCTATTGGGTTAAGAATAGTGATGTTGAGGGAAAAGACAGTATTTTTGCCTTTCCTTGTATGCCAAAAGCTTCGCACAGTGCCTGCCACATTTTATAATGTTTGTTGATTGATTGTTTTATTGACAATTTTCCTCTGCTTTCAGTGAATATAGCATATAATGCAGAAAAAACAACAACAAAAAAAATAGATTCATGTAATTGTGAATGTATTCATTGTATTTTCTTGGCCTAAAAGGAAAACGGGGAAGGGATGCTGTGTAAATGTAATGCCTCTCATTTTGGAGAATACAGAATTTGAATTTGGGACAGTTTTTTTTTATACTTTGATGTGTGTATTATAAAATAATTTTGGATTAGTCATTTATTTTATAGAATTTTATATTTTGCTGAATACTTCAGATTCTTTACTCCTTAAAAATAGCACTATGAGAGGGGAACCATATAAATAACCCTATTCTTTCCAGTAAAGAAACTGAGGTATAAAGAAAAGTTCAGGGCATTATAAAGGGAGGCACAGTGAGTCATAGAAAGTGCTAAAATTAGAATCCAAAATGCTCTGGGTGCCAGTACATTGAGCCAAGCTATCTCCAACCCCTAAAATGGATTGAAACAGCCAACCTGCCAGATAGCAGAATAATATTTGTAGATATTTTATCATATCACTCCCAAAATTCTTCTGGATGTGGTAGAGAAAAATAATTTTTTCATTTGGTTTCATTTGGTTTGACATTTACTTAACCAGATGGTTTAATGAAGATATATGGTTTCAAATGGGATTAAGACTAATGAATTACACTGTCCATCTAGAATCTAGATAGTTAAGTCTAGGGTGGAGCACCTTATCCAGTTTGTCATTCAAATGACAATTTTCTTTTGTATTGAGGTCACATTAACTTTAAAGTGAAAAATGTTAGCAACTTTTCTAAACAGTCTTCTCTTGAAAAAAGACTATCAACATTTTTCTTGTTTTAAATTTTGCCTGCTGCTTTCAATGGGAAATTTAGTACTATATAAATGTGAGTTGTTACTAACTTTTCAAAATTATAATTTTGTATTATTTTTGGCATTTTAATTATTAATATAATGATTATTATATAATAAATAGAATAATAATGTTAAATAATTAAAATTCTATTCTGTATTACTGTAGTTCTTAATTATTGGAGTTTTTCATTTAATGGAAAGTTTGACAATAGACTATACTATGTTAAATCTGAACACATACAGTTCTCTATTTGTAGTTTTGTTAAAACACTTCTGACATAGTTTAGATTAAATTACATGTGAAGACAGATATAATACAAATTAAAGTTAATATGCTACATTTTAAAATGCTTTGTAATAAAATGTGTTGCTTTTTTCAATATAGATTCCAATAAATGTATTTTTAAAAATTCTGTAGTAAATAAATCGTAATCCTTTGACCAACATTCTAAGTTTTATGGATTTTTTTTTCATTTTTTTTTTCAGAAAAAAATTTTTCCATGGCTACATGATTTATGTTCTTATTCTCTCCCCCCTAATGCCTCCTCCCCCCATAGCCAACATGCATTTCCACTGGTTTCTTCATGTGTCATTGATCAAGACCTATTTCCATATTTTGATAATTGTACTAGGATGATCATTTAGAATTTAACTCTTCCCAAATCATGTCCTCATCAATCCATGTATTCAAGCAATTGTTTTTCTTCTGTGTTTCCATTCCTATAGTTCTTCCTCTGAATGTGGGTATGGTTCTTTTCCATAAATCCCTCAGAGTTGTCCTGGATTTTTTTAAACTGAAGATTGGATTAGTCTTCACTTTACAGCATGTTATTGGTGCAGGAAAAAAAAAAGAGAACCAGCCTTACCACCCACACTTTCTGGAGTAGCTCCTATGTCCCAGAGAATAAACTAGCCAGCAACTTTCTTCTCTTAAATTGGCTGGGAAAAGAAGCCAGTTACTATTCTTCTGTAGATAAGATAATTTTAGGGGAATCATTGAAGAGTTTATAGTGGTAGAATCATTATATCTTTGCTCTCCTAGATACTTCTCATACATTAGGGTTGTTGCCTGCAAATATTGATTCTGTTATGCCTTCCATATATGAATATGGTCTGAATACTAAATAAGATGGTTTTATTTTGGTCATTAAGGATTTTCAGTTAATGTTTCAGAAAAATATCCCCTCATATTAAACTTCTACTGAGATGAAATTTAGAATGGGAACACAGAGGAAAAGAGAAAAAATAAAAAGTACTTTGAGAAATGGGCCAAAAGAGGAAAAAAAGATATAGCTTTCAGAATAGCGCATATTTGAACTAAAAAATATGAAGCAGAATTACACCTAATGATGCTAAGTATGTTAGCTTTGTTAGCTGAGTGTCGCATATGAGAGTTTAGAATTATTACATTTTCCCTATTTATCAGGCCCTTCAAATACAGAATATATAATTCTATTTAAATGATAGCACTATAACTACAGAATTTTAGAGAATGTCATAGTTAAGTAGGAAGCAGTTTTTTTTTAGTGTAAGTATAAGAATAATTGTTACTAAAATAAGTAAGGTGATGATTTAAATTGTATAAATGATAGCATTTTTGAAATTCAGAAATAAGTTAAACTTATGACTGAAAAGTCTTAAAATGTGGGAAATCATCAGTAGAGCCCAGGAAATGTAGATATTTTAAAGTTTTTACAATATTATTTTTGTCATATTTTTTGTTTCTCAATATTCAGAATTTGATTTTGTTTTTATGCTTTTCTCTATTGTTGTAACTCCTGACTCTCTCATCCTACTCATTTACCTTATACCTTCCTAAATAAAATCTTTCCTTTTAACGAGTATAGTCAAAACATTTATTATTTCTAAAAATTACTTTTAGTTCCTTTCATCTTTTCTGAGAGATTGGAGTCATGTTTCTTTGGTGTTATTATGGTCACCATGCATATTTGTTCATTTCATTGCACATTGTTTTCATATGTGTCTTTCTGAATTTATATAAATTTTTCATATCCATTATTCCTTATAATGCAATAATATCACATTCACATAAAAAATTTTTAACCCTTTCCAAGTCTATTTGCAACAACATTTTTTCCAATTCTTTGCTGATCGAAATATTTTTGTATATATAAAACTTCCCTTTCTATCTTTGTGTAATCTTTGTATCTTCTTGAGGATATGTTAGTCAATGACTTTTTTTTTTTTTTTTAGTAACTTAACATTTGTCTAAGAATGAATACTGTGTGTTAGTTCCAACGGGGAAGAGAAGTAAAGGCTAAGCAATGAGGGTTTAGTAACTTGCCCAGGCACATAGCTAGGAATTATCTTGAGGCTAGTTTTGAACCCAGGACCTCTGTTCTCCAGGGATGGCTCTCTATCCTCTGAGCTGCCTAGCTGCCCCATTTATTTAGCTCCTAATAAATTCAAGCCATTGCCCTAAGCTCTGGGAATATAAAAATAAGAAAAGACAAGCCCTCCCTCCAAGAAATTTCACAGTTTAACGAATAGCAGGCCAACAACTATGCACAACAAGGCTACATACCAGATAAACAGGAAATAGTTAACAGAGGCAAGGTACTAAGTTAAAAGGAATTGTGAAAGCTTTCCTGTAGAAGGTGGAATTTTATCTTGGACTTGAAGAAAGTCAAGGAATCCCAAAGCTGGAAATGAGGGGAAAAGAGTGTTTCAGGCATGAGGGATAGCAAGAGAAAATGCTTAGAGCTGAGAGATGGATTGTACTTGGAACAGCCAGGAGCCCATTGTTATTAGATCACTGAGTAAATGGGAAACTTTAAGGAAGATGACTGAAAAGGTCAGGGGATAGTGACTAGGTTTTGAAGGGCTTTGTATGCCAAACAGAGCATTTTGTATTTGATCCTGGAGGGGATAGGAAACTATTGGGGTTTAGTGACTATGGAGGATGTAACATAAGTAGGTGTATACTTTAGGAAAATCACTTTAGTGACTGAATGGAAAATGAATTGAAGTGGGGAAAAACTTGAGGCTGACTGACCTACCAGCAGCTTATTGCTATAGTCTAGGTATGAGGTGAGGAGAGCCTGTACTAGAGTGTTGATGGTCTTAGGGAAAAGAAAGGAACATATTAGAGAGATTTTGCAGTGGTGAAATTGACAGTCTTTGGCAACAGACTGGATAATGGAGGGCAAGAAATGGTGAGGAATCCAAGATGATTCTTAGGTTAGAGCCTGAGGAACTGGGAAGATAGTATTGCCTTCTACAGTAATAGGGAAGTTAGGAGTGGATAAGGCTTAGGGGAAAAGATCATAAACTTTGACATGATGTGTTTAAAAAGTCTACTGGATATCTAGTTTGAGATATTTGAAAAGCAGTTAGATGTAAGATCAGAGAGAATTGAGACAAGGTAGATTTGAAAATCATTAGCATAAAAAATTTGGTAATGGGAGCTTATGAGATCACTTAGTGAAGTATAAGAGAGCCCAGGATACAGTTTGAGGATCCATCAAAAGGAACTATCTGAAGTAATGATCAGAGAGGTAGGGAAACTTGAAGAGAATAGTATTATAAAAACCTAGAGAGAAAGTATCAAGTTCTTAATTAGCAATATCAGAGATTATAGAGAGGTTGAAGAGAATGAAGTTTGAGAAAAAGCCACTGGAAGGGGCAAGAGATCATTGGTAACTTTGGGGAGAGCAATGTTGGTGGAATAATGAGATTGGAAACCAAATTGTAAGGGATTAAGAATTGAGTGAGAAGAGAAAAAGTGGAGGGACCTTTTATAGATGACCTCTTCAAAGTGTTTAGATACAAAAGGGCAAAAGAAATCGAAGATGATAGGATGTACAGATCAAATAAATGTTTTTTGAGGATGATAGAAATGTGGGCATGTTTGTAGAGGACCTGAGTCAGAATGGCATTTTGATTTTCTTAATCTCATTCAGGAATATGTTTGTAGGAATAAAGGTGGCAGAGAGTGGGAGTAATCCAAAGTTGATCCTTGGAAGTATGCAACTGATGAAATTATAAGAGAGCTAAGTACTTGAGAAGAGGACAGTGTAGAGTTAACCACCAAGTGATCAAAATGAGGAAAAGAGGAGAAAGTATGTGGTGCATGGGAGATTATCTTGGGAGTAAGTTATAGTATAAGAATAGTATTTGCTAAAGGAAAGTAGAGGGAGAGGCATTAAACCAATAGTTTGTAGTCAGATAAGGGGATTTTGTAGGTGGTACATTTGTGGGTGATAAGAAGAACCTGATGATATCTTTATGTGTTATTGTGGTAAAGTGGAAGAGTAGGTTATGAGATTTAAGTATATTGAGTTTTAGAGGTTAAGGTCAATATGTAAATTGATATTCTCTGTATAAAGACAGGAGTTGAGGATGAAAAAAAGATTTTTAAGCCAAATTTCCAAATGTATTAAGAGGAGAAGAATAGTGACTGGGATTTACCTTGGGTCCCAAAGCTAATTTGAAAACATGAAGATGAATGAGTCTTCCTGACTCCAAGCCCAATGTTCTATCTGCTACTCCACCTAGTGGCTGTAGGTTTGAGGAGGATGTAAATAACTCGGATATAAGGAGTAGGGAATGGGATTTGGATACTGACTTACTAAGGGACACATTCCATGAGATATGTAGGATCTCACTATATTTGAAAATGTGCATCATTGATGAAAAATGCCACTCCTCTTTCCAAAATGAGACTGAGATTATACTGGAGGCAAATGCAGCACCAAATAAATGACACAGTTAGATGGGAGGTCCCATTTCACAACTCCTCATCTCTTACTAGGCAGGAAATAGTAAGGACACTTCAAAGCTAGAAACAGAAGTCCCACTTCCCACCTACTTTCCTTCATATTTCCTCCAGGGACAGCCACAACTAGAGATGGAGGGCCTGAAGTCTAGGGGAATATTGTTTCACATTGCACCAGAAGTTATTTGCATTTCTTTTCTTAGTGATTTGGAGCATTCTTCTATATTTGTAGTTAAGGCTGTCATCTTGCATTTCTTCTTTTGAAAACTTGTTTTTCTAATATTCATTCTCCATTTATCAATGAAGGAATTGCTCTTGCTTTTACATATTTGTATTAGTTTTCTAAAATATGTTGGATTTCAGACTTTTTTCAGTGATATTTACTGAAAATGATTTTCCCCAGTTGTTTCCATTTTAACTTTAGCTGAATATTGTTCATGTAAAATTTTTTCAATTTAATTTAAAAAAAATTATTACTGTAGGATGTATTTATGTTCTTGTTTCTATTACAAACTTAGCTTATCTGAATCTTAGTTATCTGATTCCTACCTTAATGCTAGTAGATGATTATATTGTATTCACTGATTCTGATTCTGCTGATTCAGTTACCCTTGTTTAACCATGGAAAAGAAATTTTTTTAAATTGAAAAATTTGTTTAATTCTAGAAAATAAAAAGGGCACATAACACAACACAACAAAGCATAGCATAATGTACCACCCCAGTACGTGATTCATCTCCCTTTGTCCCCTACAAGCTTCCAGACAAAACCTTCCTCCAGACTGCCTCTTAGTGTTCTCTTGTTCATATATCCCTTGTAGCATTATCTCAGTACCTTTATTTAAGAAAGCTCTTATTTACTATAATAATGGCCCCAAAGTGCAAGAGTAGTGGTGCTAGTAGTACAATTGTGCTCCCATATCTGCTGATTCAGCAGCCCAAAGTTAACAGAAAGTGTTTGCCTTGTCCCTGATTTCAGCTATTCACAGTAGGTCTTGATATCACCGTGGTTATGGGGTCTTATCATATATGAACATTTAAAACCTTGAATGAACTCTCTTAACATATATGATAATCCTTTAATTCAGTGGTTCCCAAACTTTTTTGGCCTACTGTCCCTTTTCCAGAAAAAATATTACTTAGCGCTCCCTATCACATACTATCACCACCACCTTACAGTTATTCACCACCCCCAAATGCACCTGTGGCCATCACAGCCTTCCCTGTATCCCTGCAGCACCCACCAGGGGGCGGTGACGCCCACTTTGGGAATCACTGCTTTAATTCATCTATCCTTAACTTCCTATTCTGCTCCCCATAGGGGCTATTCAAAACTTCCTTGGAGAGAGAAACTGAATTCTCTTAACTATACTCCAGCCTTCTTCTCAGTGAACCTTGAATTTAATGATCTTTGTTAATCAGTCAGACAACAAGCATTTATTATTTTTTTATGGTGGTACTATGTTAAGAGCTCAGGCTACAAAGAAGGGCAAAAAATAGTCCCTGCTCTCAAGATGGTCACATTCTAATGAAGGAGACTACAATCTCTGGGTATGTACATATTAGATATAT
Organism: Gracilinanus agilis; assembly: GCF_016433145.1. NCBI lineage: Eukaryota > Metazoa > Chordata > Mammalia > Didelphimorphia > Didelphidae > Gracilinanus > Gracilinanus agilis. Next base: position 281,360,229 of record NC_058132.1, on the reverse strand, counting down.
GGAGAACATATGGAGACATTAGAATTTGGGAGTATGAAGAAAAGCCCACTTTTCTTGATGGAATTTTCCATCTGACCTATCACCCATTCTTTATTTCTTATCTATGCTAGTCATCCTCATTGCCAAAATCAATTCCTGCATCTCTGACTTAGATCTTATAACCTCTGAAGTCATGTTGTACTGATTGATCGTCATTCCCCTCTGCCTACAAAACTGATCAGGTCCTCAAATCTTAAAAACATAAAAAATTCTTTGACTCTATCAGTTGGTTCAGCAAACATTAAGTGAATGTTGACATGTTCTCTCTTCCTCTTTAGTGGTGGATTTCTAGAAAGTTTTGTTCTCACTTGCTTTCTACTTACAGAACACACATTTATATTTCTCATTGTCTTGTAATCTGATTTTTCATTCCCGCTATTCTATTCTACTCTTTCCAAAGTTCCTAGTGAATTATAACTCTTCAAATCTGATGTATTTTTCTCACTATTGATCCTTTCTTTATGTATCATTTAAAACTTTCCTTCTTAATACTTTGTCTTCCCTTGCCTTTTGTGACATTGTTCTCTCCTAGATCATCTCTTATTCTAATTTCCCCTCCTTGCCTCTTTTTAAGTTCTTTCTCCTTCCACCCAGATTGCAGATGTTTAAGTTCTCTCCTGTATCCTCTTTTCTTTGTGTATTTTCTCTGTGCAGTTTTAGTACTCTCTTTGTTTCAGTCATCACTTCTTTGCAGATTTATTCATTCTATAATATTTATTAAATCCATAGTATGTGCAAGGCACTAAGCCAAACATACATAGACAAAAGATGACATAATCCTTAACTATAAGGAACTTACTCAAGAGAAACAGCATTGTCTACAGATAAGTCCTTACATAGTGTAGATAAAAGTTAATATGAAATAAGACAAAAGAGTTTCTTAAAGAATTAGGAAATTTCTCATAAATGCTTATTGAATTGAATTAAACTCAGCTGACTCTTGAAAGGAGCTAGAAATTCCAGGAAGCAAAGGTAAGAAGAGAGCATTCCAGCCATTGGCAAAAGCCTAGTGGTAGGAAATAGTTTTTTATATAGAGAGCAGCAAGGAGGTCAGTCTGTCTGGAACATAAATCACAGGAAGATATTGAGTCATGTTTCATCAATATAGAAAGACAAATTGTGAAGAGTTTTAAAGGTCAAGTAGAGCAGTTTGTGTTTGCTCTTAGAAGCCATGGAGAGCCATTGAAGTTTCTTGAACAATAACTTGGTCAGACCTACACTTGAGAAATATCAATTTGGTAACCAAGTGTAGCAACAGATCAGAAAAAAGAAATTCTGGAGGGAGGAAAACTATTGCAGTAGTCAAATTATAAAGAGTGGGAAGTAGCTAAACTAGACTTTTATCTTGTTTTTTATTTGTTTGCCTTTGTCATATGACATGATGTCCCCAGTATCTTGAATGAGTTTTCTTCCCATCTGAGCCACTTGATGTCCTTCTTTTAGAACCAGTTTAGATGCCATTTCTTCTGTAAATAATAATCAGAAACCTTCAACTGCATGTGATGCTACTCTCCCAGAATTTCTCAATGTCTCTTATGTAATATAGCTTTTGTGTGGTAATTTGCATATGTGATATCACTTAGCCATAGGGAAGGAATTTTGTTTAAGAGCATAGTTAGAGCTGGGAAGGCCTTTGGGGTTCTTATCCAACCTCTTCATTTCACAGAAACAGAAGTTCGGAAAGAATAAATTCAAGGTTGTACAGTGAAGGAGACAGGATTAAAAGCCAGGTCCTTTGGCTCTTAATCCAATGCTTTTTTCACTGAGTCATGTTAGGATAGCATTATTTTATCATATTATCCTTGTAATTGAACATAGGCCTGTCCACTTTTAAGGATAGAGGATAGGTACTTAAAATTGAACATTAGTCCTTTGAATTGAATGATTATTTATGGCACAGTTCTGCAAAGGCATTCCTCTAAAACGCAAATTAAAAATTTCTTGATATTTTAAAATGGTTTTAAGACCATTAGTTTCCTGGGAAAGAAGAGCAAAATTAAAGGAAATTTAAGCTAAATGTTAGCTACTGCTAATTTAAGATTAATCAGAAATAAGGATAAAACTGCTCTGAAATGATAATTAAGTCAGTAGAAAAATGACTCCCCTCTTAAAATTCAATGCACAAACTTTTTAGAACACTTCCATTGCAAAGATTTTGTATTAATTGCATTGGAACATTGTAACTATATATGGATTTCTTAGTGAAATCTATTGTAAAGTAAAAGGGAATGAACTAAATACCCATACTAGAAAAACAAAGTAGATAAAACATGTTTTCAGATTTTGATATACATCTAGAGAAGAAAACTGTTCAAATGATTTTTTAACAGAACCAAAAGAGATTTATTAAAAGATATCTTATAGGGGCAGCTAGGTGGCTCATTGGACAGAGTGCCAGTCTTGATATGGGAGGTCCAGATTTTGAATCTGGCCTCGGATAGTTCCTAGTTGTGTGACCCTGCACAAATCATTTAACCCCAGTTGCCTAGCACTTACTACTTTTCTCCTGTGAAACCACTACTTAGTATATTCTAAGAAGGTATAGGTTTAAAAAAAAGTGCTATCCTGCAGAGCCAATTGAAGCCTCAGGAGAACTAAAGTCAGAAGGAATACCTACTCTCCTCTTCTGCCAACTTGGCATCCTTGGAGTGTTATGTCACAACGCTTAAAATGATTTATCAACGTTTTTGTTGCTTTTTTGTATATTTAAAAACCTATTTTTGATATGTCTGGGAAATCCTCCATCTTTTTCAGGGATTCCTTAATGATGATTGATTCAGTCATGTCCAGTACTTTGTGACCCCATTTGGATTTTCTTGACAAAGGTGCTGGAGTGGTTTGCCATTTCCTTCTCTAGCTCATTTTATAAATGAGGACACTGAGGCAAACAAGGCTAAGTGACTTGCCCAGGTTCACACAGCTCAACTCTTTAAGTGTCTGAAACTGATTTAGAGCTCAGGTCTTCTGACTCTAGGCTGGCCACTTTATTCATTGCACCCCTAGTTGCCTGATAGTAGGAACCAAGTAGTTAAATGTTATTTTCTGTTTACAGATTTCCACATGGGAATTTTTGAACACTTTTAATGATTGAATGGAATGAAAAGCATACAATTGGAATATGTCCCATCTCGTTAAGATTGGCTAATGAAGAGGATGTAAAGAGTCTTATTTCTGATCCCAGATGTATTGGAGCCATTTGGATCCAAGTATTCAAGTGATTTCACTAATATTTATTTTAGAAAAGTGCTAGAGATAATAATGATTTTAGTTTACTTGAAAGTACTATATGATTTTCTCTATATAAATCCAGCAAGCTCTCCTATTCAATTTTGGGCTCAACTCTTTGTCTATCTACTTGTGTATTTATAAACTAACTCATGCTTACTCTTTGTTATAATGTGGATCAACAGGAGTCTTTAACTACTAGATTTTTCCTCTCTGAATTCTAGGCTGCTATCTTTTGAGTAGCCATAGATATCATTGAGGAAGCCCTGTATTATTTAAGGGCCTGATCCTTAATACAATCTCAACTCTAAAGTGAAGCATCTGGAGAACCTCCCAATTTATAGGGACTCAACTGAGAGTCAGCTTTTTGAAATCAAATCTTTTAATCAATCAAAACATTTGTTAATCACACCTTTTCTGTTATTTCCCCAGTGCTTAGTATATTGTAAACACTTAAATTCTTTTTCATTCATTCATTTTGACTTTGTACAGAATGTCTTTTATGAAATTGTAGGATCTAATTAGTAAACATATATGTTCCTTGCTTTGTTCCTCATTTTTCAGCATTCATTCAGCACTTAAATAAAATGAAATTATTTAATAACTCATGATGATAATATATTTAGGAGAGAATCCATTTTGGAAGAGAGTCATTAAAACTACATTTTCAATCTATAAAATGATTTTTATAATTGAGCAGTAAGAATAGTTAGATTTTGTAGTCAATAACTTTTAGTCAATTTCAGGTAAAAGGACAGGTATTCATAGAATTTATCAAATTGTCATTGAAAATTTAGACATGAGAAGTGACATAAAACTCATCATGCTACATACATATGACTAGAAGATTGATATATCTGAAGAAGAGTGAGCTATAACCAGCAGATATCTAAAATATTGTCCTTGTACCCAGGAAAGGCTCAGAGTACTGCCTTAAGATAAGGAATTTATAGAATGATATCCACATGCATTTTGTGGGATAAAAAATAATGGAGAGTTTGCAGTGTATTTTGATGGAGGAATTGCTCATCTTAATGATGTGGATCCATAGAAGTAAGTAAAAAGACAATCTGTGGTTCATAAACAGGAAACTACGAAGACTGAGACTGTGTGAGCCTAGTTTAATCCTGTAATTAAATAAAACATTTGTATCATTATATTTCAAACAGAGTAGTCAACATAATAGTCTTAAGTTGCATTATAATTCAACATAGTAAGCAATTGAGATATAGAATTATTATAACTTTTGTACTGCTAAACCAAATTTTTTCAGTTTTTTCTTTGCTAATAGTTTTTCTTAGTGTCTCCAGTCTACCTAAATGTTAAACATTTTCCCTATCAACACACGATATTTCATCATTATCACGTTTATGCAATACAAGAAAATTATCTTGGATCTAATATTCCAATATCCATTGCTCCCTTTGTCCCAACATTCCCTATCCCTAGTATGCCCTAGTATTGATATTCCCATTTTTCTCTCATTTCTTCTTTCCTTTTCCCAAACTAATCTAGTATTATTGACCTAGGGAACTACACACAGAGGCTATGTTAGCAGCTAGGTAGCACAGGGAATGAGTATTGGACCTAGAGTTAAGCCTGAGTTAAATCTGTGGGAGTAGAAAACAGAAGAAAAATAACTACTTGAACACATGGGTCGATGAGGATATTGACTCTAAAAGAGCACACTAGTGCAAATATCAGTAATATGGAAATAAGGCTTGATCAATGATACATGTAAAACCCAGTGGAATTACGTGTTGACTATGGGGGAGAGGGGTTAGAGGGGAGGGAAAGAACATGAATCATGTAACCATGGGAAAATATTCTAAATTAATTAAATAAAAATTTTCAATTAAAAAAATAAATTCTAGGCTCAGATATTAAGCTTTGACCCTGGGCAAATGACCTAATCTGTATGGTTCAGTTTCTTCTTCCATAAAGGAAGATCATAATAGCACCTACCTTAAAGGGTTTTTATGAGGATAAAATATTATTTGTAAAATGTTTAGCACTGCGCCTGGCACATAGTAGGTACTTAAACATACTTGTTCCCATAACATAAAAGCTGAGAGCATGAAAACAGGGTAATATTTCACTTTCTTTAACAAGCTTTGGAATTGGTCATGGACAGTCATAGCTGGAATTCTTTGGCTCATCCTTCTTAGTGGGAGTGTCAGGAAGGGGAAGGAACTAGGGTATGAGTACCATAAATTATACCTTCTGATCTTCTTTAACTCTTCTATTCCACTTACCCCTAAAAACCTAAACTACTAAATATGAATGCTTAAATTAGGTTTATTTTCATAGCTAGCCTTATAAGAAGTCATAGATTTCCAGAGGCAGGAAACAGTCTAACACTAAAATTCCCTCAATACTTGCCTCTTATTTTCTAATACTTGAAATTCCATAAAGGGGAATTATTTATTCTTTCATAATTCTACATTTAAAGACTTAAAATGGAAGTATTTTTAATAGGTTGTAAATCTTCTCTCATCTATAAGGTAAGGAGATTAGATAAATGATTTCTCCAGTCCAAGGGTCGGCAACCTTTTTGGCCATGAAAGCCATAAATACCACATTTTTTAAAATGTAATTTCGTAAGAGCCGTACAGTGCTCACAGTGCACGCTCCTGTAACAGAGCCTGAAAAAAAAAATTGACTTTATGGCTCCTGCAGAAAGAGCCATACATTGCCGACCCCTGCTCCAGTCCCTTAACTAGGTAAATACTGTTCTTCATACTAAATCAACAGTTATAAATAATTGACAGTTCTTTTCCTCTTTTCAAAGTTGGGGTTGTGGAAACGTACAGAAAGACAGTAGGAGTTTAAAAGAATCTGAAAGTTTTTGATGATCCTGAAGATCCTCAACTTCAACTCTACATTTTTATCCATCAAAACGTTTATTTAGTGTCTTTTGTGTATCAGCCACTGTGCTAAGCTCTGGGGATACAAAGAGAGGCAAATGACTTTCCTTGCCTTCAAGGATTTTATAATCTTATGAGAGAAGAGTGACTTGCAGAAAGATAAAGAGAAAAGAGTATGTGGTGGTTATTAAATTTGGAAAAGTAAGTGGCAGATAGGTTATTAAGTACTTTGAATGCCAAAGTAGATGTAATAGGGAGCCACTGGAGTTTATTAAGTAGGGAAGTGACATGATTGTACTTGCTCTTTAGGTAAATCACTTTGGTAGCTGAATAGAGAGTGGATTTGAGTGAGGAAGGACTTGAGGCAGGCAGACCCCACCAACATTATTTTGATAGTCTCATCATAAGGTAAAGAGGGCCTGAACCAGAGTGGTGGCAGTGTACAGAAAGAGTGTATTCAAGAGATACTGCAAAAGTAAAATCAACAAGTCTTTGGCAATAGATTGGATATAGGGAGTGAAAGGTAATAAGAAATCCAGCATTACTCCTAGATTGTAAACCTGAGAGACTAGAAGGAAAATGGTGTTTTCTATGGTTATAAGAAAGTTAATAGTCATTGGGTTTAGAGGGAAAGATGAATTTCACTTTGGACATGTTGAGTTTAAGATGCTTATTAAATCCAGTTTGAAAGTCTGAAAGTCAGTTGGAAAAATGAGATTGGAGGTCAGCAGAGAGGTTAGGGTGGGATAGGTAGATATAAGAATCATCATAGAGATGGTAATTAATCCATAGAAACAGAAAAAAATCACCAAGTAAAGTAGTATAGAAAGAGAGAGAGAGAGGACCCAGAGACAGAATCCAAAGACCAGCTCTGTTTACAGTAAATAAATATACACAAACTCTGTTATTCAAAGCACTGGATGAATTCAGGAATTTAGAAATACTGCTAATGTGAGTTATAAGTATAAAATATTAAATTTATTTTAATGATAATGAATAAGTATCTTTCCCCTTTGAGTCTCATGACAAAGCTATAATGTTCCACTTTAAGAGAATCAATGAACTGTTTTAGAAGTAGTAGGTATTGGTAAAATTTTCTCCACAATTTGGAAAGAGTTTGCTGTGGTAAGGGAGGTATGCTTATTTTTTACTTTAGTTAATTTTTAAAATATCATAACAGTCTTATACATTTGTTTGTTACATTAAAATTCCCAGGTATCTTTCTCCCAACCTCCCTTTCTTCCCTTCCCTCCCCATACTATATAAGATATCATTTGCCAAAAAAAATAGATACATACATACATAACTATATATCTCTAGAGATATCTTTCTCTCTACACACACACACACACACACACACACACACACACACACACACACACACACACAAATACTATGTTATAATAATAGGCTTTAAACAAATACTATTCCTAATAGTGTTTAAAGAACTTCTATGACTTTGCTAAATATCCTGCCCTCTCTGCTGGTGACTTTTCCACTATGATTTATAGTGCAGCTATGTTATTTTGAAATTGCATGCTCCTTAAATGACTGATGAAAATCTCATGACTGACTATATGTCAAAGAAAAGTTCCTTACTATTCACCGGAAAAACATTTCCACCCTACTTCAGAAGCTCCAGGAGGCTTACATACAAGAGACCAAACAACTGTTTTTTACTAGTATGCTTAGATACATAAGCCTATTTAAAATATCCTTTTAAGGACTGTGACTTTTTCTCCCCTTTAAATTAAATTATTACAAAAATGGGATTTTTTTTTCCCTAAATAATCCTTCCAAATTGGACAGGAGAAGAGTTAATTTTTAAATGAGCATATTCAGGTACAAGGAATAATAAAAAGCCTTGGTTATTAAATCTTTTTGAAATAAGCAGTAATATCATTGAAGTATCTTTGTCAACATTTAATAAAAAGTAAAGACTGTATTAAAGTTGTATGGCTTAAATGAAGAGAACGTTATATCATCATTAGGTAAATCCTCCAAGAAAAGTTTCAAATATGTCACCTATGAAATTTTTTAAAATTTGTGAAAATCAGCTTGTCCTTTCCTTAATCCATTGAAATTCTGGCCGCAATAATGCCTCAATATTAATGAACACCAGAATCTCAGAAAAATAATTATATCAATTTTGTCATCTTGTTTCAGTGCAATATCATATACAAATCATGAGTTTGTATGTTCACAAAAACATTCATCACTTGGTGGCTAACCTTTCATTGATGACCCTCTAAGTTTTTCTGGAGTGGGCTTTAAATGGTATATATATATGTTATATCAATGGTTATCTCTATTCCAAGCCTTTGTACCTTGATAGAATCTGCCAGGGAATAGCCATTGAGAACCCAGAGACACTTCCATGCTAAAATAATACATCAGAGGACAATTATAGTGAAGTGACTTAAATAAAGTTATCTTTATTTAAAAAACCATCATGTTACTATGAGAAAATTTTCATGTCCTGATTGGTTACATAATTAGTAAAACAAGATAAATTCAAATTACTATTCTTTAATTTAAAAAATAAGATTACTCTAAAAATGTTATCTTTTTTTTTAAAACCCTTACCTTCTGCCTAAGTATCAATATTGTGTATTGGTACCAAGGGGAAAGAGCAGTAAGGGCTAGTGACTTGTCCAGGGTCACACAGCTAGGAAGTGTTTGCGTTCAGATTTGAACCTAGGACCTAGGATTGGCTCTCAATCCACTGATCTTCCCAGCTGCCCCCAAATGTTATCTTTTTTTTACTATATTTTTAAAAAATTATTATACATTTTAAGAATTAGTTTAAAATTTGTCAGTAAAACAGTGAGAATAGTTCCTGATTGGTTGGAGGTAAATCCAATCTTATTGTTAAAGTATGATTTAATGGAATTTCTTTTAAAGAAATATAATTTTACTCTTTAGTATATATAATAGCATAAACAACAGCCTAAAAGTATAGAATGAAATGAGAATCAGGAAACCCTAGGTTCTAACTCTGCTACCAAGTGATTGTGCAACTTAGCCTCTTTGGGTACATAAAATAGATAAAATAAAGTACATCAAATAATGGTTTTGGGTTGGTTCACTAAGTTCCCTTCAGCTCTAAAATTCTATGGTTGTGTTTTCAAAATTCTATGGGATTGTGTGTGTGTTTGCATTTGCACTTTACATAGTTACTGAGGTGCCACCCAAATCTGAAATTCTGTAACCTTTTGTGATAAACTTTTTGTAAGTGACATACGAAAGTCATATCTAAGGTCTATATTAAGTGCTATAATGTAAGTGGATACTGTTTCAAGATTTTTATGAAATAATTTTGCTTAGGTTAAACATGCCTGCTTCAATTTGTTGATCATATTCATTTGTTCAGATTGCCCTTTTTTATATATGTACTTAAAACATAATCTTTACCCTATATTTAGTCCAAATTATCTCAAATTCTAAATTATTGGCATCTCTGAATTAATAAGTTTTAGCTGTCGTTGGAACATTATGATATAGTGGAGCACAAGTTTTGGTGTTGAGAGACCTGGGTTCAAGGTCCAGTTTTAGTACTTAATAGCTATGTGGCTGTGTACAATTCACTTAATCTCTCTATACCCTTTTTCACATCTGAAATATGGAGATTATTATGTTTATATTACTTACCTCACAAAGTTATTGTGAAGAATACTGTTTGGAAACCGTAAAGCTGTGAATTGTTCACTGTGAAGTGAATTATTTTATTCTTATGATTAATGTGTGTGTTTTTCTTTGTAGTTCTTTTGGGGTCAAGAGTTGTAGGACTAAAACCTTGTTATGGAGCCAGTTGGTTCTCCACACAGAAAATATTGTCATTATTAGCAGTGCTAGTCATCACAAAATCATGTGTTCAAAGATCACAAAAGGTAGTTTGGATAGTTTAATGCATTTAGTGCTACTGTTAAGGCTACTTAGTTGTTGTTGTTTTTTTTATTGACTAAAGCCCTAAAACGATAATTTTCTTAAGTTAAAATGTTTTTGCTTTATTAGTCTTTATTACATAGGTTTTTAAAATTATATATTCTTTCTCATTCTTTCTTAAAATTAAATTTAAAAAATTCAGTGAAATTTTGTATGAAATCTGTTGGGTTCAGTAACTTTAGTAAAATAAAATGTACATAGACCTCAAAATTATCGTATTCCCTGTGATTATCAAATTACTTCAGACAATTAAAAAGGGTTGTTTTTTTTGCTATAATCTTTATGCTAGAGGTTATAATTTAATTAACGATTGTTCTCTTTATTACAAAATAGAAAGTCATATACTTGATTAAAGGTAATAATTTCTGATTGTTAAATATAGTTTATTGCTTTTAAACTTTTACTTTTTTCCTTAGTTACTTAGGAGTAGTTGGCTACACTTTATTAGTTTTTATTTCAGTTCTGTAGTATTTACATTACATTTAGAAGTATAATTATCTGATTTGAGAGAAAATGTCTTTCTTTTAAATTGATTTTAATATAAAGTGAAAATTTTATAACTATAGTTGATTTAGATTGATGTCTCCCCTAAACATTTGGAATTGAATCAGTTAGCAAATTCCTTGCTAACATTTTGGTAAATTTTTCAGAAGAGGGAAAATTAAATGTTGGTAGTTAAACAAAGTATTGTTAAGCTTCATTTGGATTGCTTCCTCCAAGTATCCTCAGAAAATTCCTGTGAGGAGAAGAAAGTAGGTAGAATGTCCAGGGGTTCTTGCTGTTCTCCTTCTCAATTGTCCATCCAAAAAAAAATACAGATTTCCTTATAAATTAGTGGAGAAATTATTTTGTCATTATTCCAGACTACACTTAAAGAGAAAAATATATTTCCATTTCCTTCATCCTCTTTTTTAACTATTACTTATCTTTTAAATTGGGTTTTTGTTTTATGTTCAGACATTTTAAGGTTTTCTAGGGATTTAAATAACTTACTGTTTTTGCTTCAGTAGATCTATGATCTCATCTGGGTGGTTATGCCCTCTAAAGATGCAGCTCACAACCCATCTAATCCTCCATATCCCATGCCAGTTCTTCTTGTGTCCTATGAATTTGACATAGGAGATCAATCCAATATGCTGGGTCCATTCCTCATATTCTGATCACATTGGTTGGTTATCAGGCTGATGTTTGGTTGTCCATTCCTCAAGCTACATAATTGACCTGTGGTTTGGGTTGTTTATTTTTTTTTTCTGTTTGCATATCTTTGATGACTTCTCTATACCCCCTCTCCTCAGTGATTCCTTAATTTGTAATGTCTTACAGCCTGATAATACCCTTGTGGTTCTCCATTATCCATTAGGTGATTCTCAACTTTACTTCTTTGAACATTGTAACCATGCAGTAAACAAAGGAAATATTGTTGTTAAATATGGTGAACTTTGTTTCAGGGAGTAATTTGTAGTCATTCAAAGAAATTTGTATTTTTTCCTGAAGGACACTCTAATTGGTTTTACTAATAAGTGTCTTATTTTTTAATAGTAAGCTCATATCAGCATTCATTTGAAGTATTGATAATAGATCTCTATATTTCTGGATAACTATTACAGTTTGGATTTTTTTTTAATCTGACTGTATATGGTGGTATGGACAGTAGGCTTTCTTCACCCATTCCATACATTTAAAAATTTTATGAGAATAATCTACACACATAACAAAAGAATCATCAGTGTGGCTATTAGAAACATGTAGTTTATCTTAAGGATAAACTTAAGGATAAACTACACTATGCTACATTTTTACAATCACACAATTCACTAACAATATAGAATATACTACATCCCACTATACTTATTTTAGACTATTTTTTAAAAATTGATTTGGTGGAACAAAAATGCAACTTCAAAGGCTTTCCTTCAAATAGTCATTTGCTTAAAGTTGACATCTTAAAATTATTCAAGATACATTAGAAAATAACTTTGTTCTCTCTTTTGATTATTATATTATATTATATTATATTATATTATATTATATTATATTATATTATATTATATTATATTATATTATATTATATTATATTATATTATATTATATTATATTATATTATATTATATTATATTATATTATATTATATTATATTATATTATATTATATTATATTATATTATATTATATTATATTATATTATATTATATTATATTATATTATATTATATTATATTATATTATATTATATTATATTATATTATATTATATTATATTATATTATATTATATTATATTATATTATATTATATTATATTATATTATATTATATTATATTATATTATATTATATTATATTATATTATATTATATTATATTATATTATATTATATTATATTATACAATGCTTGTTTGCTTGTCAACAGATATTTTGCTGTCATGGAGGAGATCCAGAGCATAGTCCAGTTTGAGGAGGGCTAAATGGCGATCTACTCCAAAGTCACTTGTTTTCAGATGATGTTTTGTTAATTGCATCAAGCCATGAAACATTGTAAGGCACCCTAAATGAGATTCATAGTAACTGAAAAGAATTTGGCCTATATATCCATCCAGAAAATATGCTGTTAATTAGTATAAAAACACATGAACCTGCTTTGTGTTATAAGTTATAGTGGCGGATCCCTGGTGTTTTTTGTAATATGAATGAAGGTATGACGAAAATTTGATAGCTATAAATCATACAGAAATCACCCCACCCCACTTACTCACCCCTGAGTAATAGAGGGCCTGATCCATGAGAGTATTTTGTTAGACTTGGTGTTTTTCTTTCCTTCCCCAGTCAACACTCAAGCCAAGTATGTAGAAATAAACACAGCTTGGGGAAGGAAACAATCTCCATTTCACTATACTCCAACTGTCTTAGTAATCTAGAAGTCATTAATTATAGTTCCCTCTTTTCTACCTTCCTGTCTTCTCTGCTGCTCCACTTCCCTCAAAAGGAAAATGCAAAAAAAAAAAAAAATCAAGAGGAAGATTTCTGTCCTGACTTCTGTTTATTTGGGTTTTCAAATATTTGTCCTTTGGTCTCCTATCTGTGCCCTAAACTTTGACTCAGGTTCACATAACCATGCCAGATACATAGTCTCAAAGCTAAGGGTTCTATCCATTTCCATTAATCCTAGCGGTGCTTTATGGCAAAATTAGTTTGGGAAATGCTAGCCCATAGCAATCAATTGTTCTTTTAATTCTAATATAGTCTATATCCTTCAAATTGGTTCTTTTTTAAAAGGTTGATTTTTTTAAAGCAATAAAAATTATATAAGACATGCGTTAGACAAATTACATAAAATTACAAATAGATATATTTACGATGAACTATATTTTCACTTTTCAACTCAAATAAATGTGTTTTTGTCTATTTTGATTAGCATTGGCTTTTTCTACATTTTTGTTGTTTTCATGTTCCCATTTTCCTAATAATATATCATCTTTACTACTACCCATTCCATTTGGAAAGCAGAATTTTTCCCAGGAGATATCCTTTCATACATAGGTCCTTAATTATTCTAGCTCGTTAGGTGGTATATTCCCAAAAGAAACTATAAATACTTTCTCCAATACTAATAGGATCATCTCAAACTGTAATTAGGTTTTTAACTATATCATATTTGTGAAAAGTGAGTTATTTATTAATAATAACATAGTATGTGTAAAGCACAATGCAAAGTCCTATAGGCATTACAGAGCAAAAGAAATATCATGTGTTTCCTTTCTATAAGAAGTTTTTATTTTATTTGAAACAAGACATAAATACATCAAACAACTAAATAATAATCCCATACTGCCAAAATAAGTATAGATTGTTAGCTTCTTGAGGGCAAGGACAATTTTTTGCTTCTATATGTAGTCCCAGTGCTTAGTGTGGACAATCAGAAGTACTTTCAGAGTAGAATTAAAGAGTAGTTATAGTAGACCAGGAAAAATAGAAAACTGTGGAAATTGAGCTGATTACTAATAGATATATATAGGTAGAAAAGCTGCTTTCAAATCTCTATTTTGTATCTTACTAAGAATCAGACTGAAAGAGTTCTGAATTTGGAGTTAAGTGAACTAATTTTTAATCCTGACTCTATCATATTTCCCTTAAGTCCCTTCTAACTTTAACATTTCAGGTTATTTAACCTTGAGATCAAGTCCACTTAACTCATTTTATCTTGTGTTCACACAGCCAGTCAGTGAAAATTACATATGGACCCCAAGGACTCCTAACTCTTTACTCCCTTTAACCTTTCCCCACTCCCATTATTATTACTTTATTGCCTTTTTATCTTCAGTTCAATGCTTAAAAAAAAAATAGTTTTTATTTATATCTACTCCATAATGTAGAAGTTCACATGTAGCATATAGTTTCAGAAAGTCAGCTTAATTGATAATGTGTTATGTGCCTTTCTTAGCTTAAAGAACCAGATTATACTTGTCTTGGAAGAAGCTTGCATTATAAAGAACATGAAGTGTATAACTACAGATATGAAGAGACAAGAATATGATGAAATCTTTTCACTATTTTTTTCTGTCTCATACATAGGATGCTAGAATTGAGGGAGAATTTAAGTGAGAAGATGCACTTATGAAAGCTCCTTGATGGTTTGCAAACACAGAACCTACACCCAGGGGAGTAGATGCCAACATGCTGATGCATGTGCTAATTCCAGTATCCCCCCCACCCACCCAAGTACCTGGAATCTTCACTATTAGAGTTACTATTTTTTGTTATTGCATTGTCTCTAGAAAACTGATTAAAATTCAAATGTGTTCATCTCAAATATATCACATCTTAGCCTTATTGTGGGTGTTTAGTTTGTTCATTGTATTATTAAAATTAAGTTTTACAATAAGGCATGCTCTCCCTTTTCAGTGTCTAAAATCTTCACTCATCCTTAGTACAGTTGTCATATTTTACTGCATGTTCAGCATGTTGACAAATGAATAAAGGACATGCAAACTAAAAATTGTTTTGGCAAGTCATTAAAACTGAGGAGAATCAGGAAAAGACTCTTGAAGGAATAACTCTTGAACATTGAAGGGACCCAGAGGTTCTAAATGTCTATGGTAAGGTGGGAGCACAGGTATTCCATTCATGGAATACCTATACAGAGAAAAGAAGAGAGAGACAGATTGTTGTGTACAGGGCATAGAAAATAGGCCAGTTGGGCTGGAGCATAGAGTAACAGACAATAAGTAACATTTGATAAGTATATAAAGATACATGTAAAGTATAGTCTCCAGTAGTAATCAGTAAAAATCAAAGCCATGGTCTGGCCAGAATCACTTATCTCATGAGGCCCCCAAAACAACTCCCTTCCACCCCTCCCCACAGAAACTAAACGTTCTTCAAAAAAACCACTGATGAATGAATTCCCTGAGAAACTAGGTTAGATGTTTACACATTGACATATGGATTTATCACCCTATAGAAAACTTGGTCTAGATTTGATGAGGTAAACTAAGACTATTGTAAAAGAGTGATAAATTATCTACATTCATCGTGGATGCAAAAAGTTTACCTAATCCCTTAGCCTATATCACTTTCTATACAAAATACTAGCTGTGATCAATGAACATTGCTTCTGATTGCTGCCAGCTTCAGTGGCCCTCCTGATGCATGTCATCCTTCTTACCATGTTTCATCCCTCTCACCCTGCCTCATTCTTCTCACCCCTTCCAGACCCCCAAACGTTTGTTAGGATCCCCTGACAAATGGCGCCTGACCATGGGGCTCCCCCAGAAGCATATTGAGGGATTGCAGGTAAGGAAAACCTTTTGCCTCCAGTGATAGGTTCATTATTCATAGAGTAGGAAAGGCATACCAGGTGAGCTGGACCTTCCTCCTGATGGGAGGTTAAGTAAGAGTATAAGGAGGAATATCAGGAGTAAAGTAGAGGGCAAACTAGTGTGTGTCTGTATATGTATGTTTGGAAAAAGAGAGAATTGTTTTTGCAAGTAAATTCTTTTGCCCATGATTTTGTTTTGTTTTTCCCTTTGGAAAGATTCCATTTAGTAACCACAGACCATTTAAAAAGTCTTAACGGTGTTCAAAAACCAACAAGCCCTGCACTTAGTTAAATCAAGCTCTTTCTAAAACTCAGGTACATAGGATAGATATTTATTTTCCCATTGCCCTTTTGATTTTACCAAAAGTATATACTCCCACTGAGTAATTTATCAAACAAACAATTTCTTCAGCAATGTGGCATGCATGGGAATTGTTCAGGCAGATATTAGAGCCACTTCATAGTAATAAGCAAGAACCTGTATCCTTACTAGACAATTCTCCATGAATTTACCATTTTATTGCCCCACATCTTCTCCCTCTTTTCACTGTTGTCTCCCCACTGGCACCTCAAAAAACCTCTTGTTTCTCAGAAGAAACGTGTGTATGTTAATTAGGAGATAAACTTGCGAAGCTTTCAGAGTCTGTTAGAGCATGAAAAGTAATTTAGAATTGAGATTTGTCAAATGTCAGCCCTAACTTCTTAGGAAAAGTTAACCCTTTTCCTGACCAACCAGATTCTGAAATGAAAAAAGCCCCACATTGGGTGCCATTTGTCAGGAGGTCCTAAGAGGTCTCAAAGGGGTGAGGAGAATGAGACATGGGGAGAAGGATGACACGCGTCAGGAGGGCCACTGAAGCTGATAGCAATCCGAAGAGATATTTATTGATCACAGCTAGTATTTTATAGAGAAAGTGACATAGGCTAAGGGATTAGGTAAACTTTTTGCATCCACAATGAGTGTAAATAATTTATCACTATTTTACAACAGACTTAGTTTACCTCATCAAATCTAGACCAAGTTTTCTCTAGGCTGATAAATCAATATGTCAGTGTGTAACCATCTAACCCAGTTTCTCAGGGAATGCATACATAAGTGTTTTTTATTTTTCTTAAGAACATTTAGTTTCTATGGGGAAGGGTGGAAAGGAGGTCTTTTGGGGGCCTCCTGTGAGGAGTGATTTTGACCAGTCCATGGCTTTGATTTTACTGGGGTCCGCTCTCACTACTAGGGGCTACATTAAAGTATAGAAAGTTATACTTAAGTGAGATTAAATGCTAAGGAGAGGTATTTCTGTTTTATTGGAGGGGCTTCTTGAACAGGCAAATAACATAATAGGCCTGTGCTTTAGAAATATCAGTTTGGGCAGTGATATGGAAAAATGAATTGAAAAGAACAGATTGTAGGCAACAAAATCAATTAGAAGACTATTGCAGTTGTCTATATATGAAGTGATGATGTCCAGAACTAGGCTAGTGATGGTGAGACCATAGGAAAGGGAAATGTTTAAGACATTTTTAGGAGCTAGAATTGGTAAGCTTTGGCAACTGTGGTAGGGAGGAGAGAAGATTTGCTGTACTAGGCCGGAGTGGCATAGCCCATACATTTGTGTTATATCGTGTTAAAATGTTGACAAGCCTGGGAAATTTTCAGAACAGCATCAGAATGTTAACTGGGGATGCTGTAGGGCACCCCAAAAGAAAGGAATAACAGAATGCTGTCGGTAACATATTACCATTGACAATTGTTTTTAGGCCATACCTGAAACTAGAGAATAGAAGAATGGTTTTTAAGAAATAGTAATTTAAATATCTTACGTAGGCTCAACATATTATTCTAGTCAAGTGCAGGGGATAACTTCAGGGGAGGGGTCAGGAGAAGAGAGGAGAGGAGGAAATAAGTATTTATTTAAGGACTACTATGTGTCAGGTACTTTTATAAGTGCTTTACAAATATTATCTCATTTAAGCCAAAGTAATATTATGCATCCTGGATTTTGAACATTCCATGAAGTATCCTTTCCCAAACCTCAAAAACATACCAGAAAAAAACCTCCCAATTTGCATTTTTGAAATACATGTATCTTGAAACAATATGAAGCAACCTAGCCTGTTTCTTAATGCTTTCTACTAGCTAGTCACCTTATCCTTCTCAAGAGGTTCTGTCTAACCCTACATTTTCCTCAGGAGGTATGAGAAACAGATGAACCATCATTTATGAAATATTGTTGTTTTGTGAAAACTATTTTTAAATGATTGTAACGGAAAGCATCTTATTCTCAGGAAAATAAAAAACCTTACCATCAACTTGGTGAATGTTCCACCAAAATTTGACCTTGTTGAATAGGAGTGATTTTGAAATTCTTATTAGAAGCATCAGTGATTATAAGAATTTAAGAAATCTCAGTAGAACCTCTGGTAAAAAGGTTAACCAGGTCCAGACAGAAGGTCCTGAGTTCAAATCTGGCCGCAGATACTTCCTAGCTGTATGATCCTGAACAAGTCATCTAACCCCACTGCCTACCCCTTATTACTCTTCTGTCTTGGAACCAATACACAGTATTGATTCTAAGATGGCTGGTAAGGGTCTTTAAAATTAAATAAATAAAATAAAGATAGACTAAGTTTAAAAGTTTGGGAAATAATATTAGCTAATATCATATGGAAGATGGAGTTAGGGAATTTAGTTGAGGAATAGCCACACAGAGAGAGAACTTTACTTTAGGCTTGTAAAATTTACAGATAATTTTAAAATAATTTTGGCATAATTAAGTTATAAGAACTCTTATAAGTTTCTTTTATAGAGCTACTCATTTTGATCATTTACAATACAGACATTTATTTATTTATAATTTATTTTGTTTGTGCTCTGGGCAGATAACCTCTGTCACCAAAAGTCCCTCAGACCTACTTTGTCTGAAATCTTCTGTTGTGGTCCAGATACAGCCACATGTAGCTCCACAGAGCTTACTTTTTCCCTCCCAGTGTTTTTCTTACCACCACCACCTTCTTCCAGCTATACACACAGTTGTATGACAATTCTACCCAAAGACAAAACCCTGTGGTCAGTGATGACCCTACCTGAACACATTCTTCAATGATTAACATACTTCTATCCCATCATACCAGTCCAGTTCCACAGATTCTTACTCCCTGCTTGCCGGTGTTCAAGTCTCATCCTTTATCCCCTACTTACCTCTCAATTAACCAAACCCCCCTACGTCTGTCTTTAAAGCTATCTAACCTTTTCATTGTGGTCTCTGGAAGGCCTACTCCAGAGATGATAAACTGAATTTCATCTTGAACCTTTTCTTTTCCTGATCTCTTAATCTTCTTGCATTCTGTGAAACCAGATTCCTTCCTAATGACAGCTTCCTTGATTACCCTATCCAGGGCCAATGGCACTCTCACTCATGTCCCCTAAATCACTGGTTGTGATAGTTATGTTGAATTTCTTCTTACTCCTCTTTGCTACCTCTAGGCTCTCTCTTTACCACCATAACCCAGTAACCACTGCTCCTCTGAGGTTCTTCAGTCCGTCACCAAGATTCTAGCAGCTGTTGTCTGCAGACCTCATTCTTCCTTCCTCAGTGAGTATAGTACCTGATTCAATCTTCAGTATATACATTGCTATTTCCTCAAATAACCTGACCTCCCAAATTCTCAGCTTACTTATGTCCCTTGACCTATCCTTCCACAATATCAATGCTATAACAAACTTGTTTTTTCTATCACCCACAAATGCCTCACTTCTATGTTCATAAACTCTGAAATTAATTTATCTAATTGTAATCTATTGTTACTCCATTTCTCCTTTTACCTTATAATTCCAAACCCTTTTCTTTATCCTCATTGTGAGATCCAATCTCTCTACTCATTTATTTTTCAAGCCAGTACCCCTACTTCTTCCATTCCCCATCTTGAGTCCAGTTGGATCATTCAGTTCAACTCTGCACTGTTGCCTTCTTTCAAGTCTCTTGCCCCTTTTTCATATTGAAAACCTTGCTCTTCCAAGCCTCAGCCTTGAATTACTTCTATTATCTACTGCCTTTGTTCCTATTCATATATTACTGCATGAAATTGTAGAAAATCATAAAACCATGGTTATTCAGTCCATTATACATTTATGTTACAAAATTTCAACTGGACCTTCACTGCATCAAGTTTTCTTATCCATCCAACTCATTGCAGTGGCTTTTCTCAACTTTACATCCCTTCTTAAACTTTTCTCAGCTCTTCCTCCCCAACAACTGAGAACCTACCTTGCCTCACACTTCATTGAACTATTGAGTCCTTTTAAAGAAGGCTCTATCTTTTTCTGTGTTCCTTATCTAACATCACTCAAGTGCCTTCTACCAGTCTTCTTAACTCAATATCACATGAAGAAGTAGCTCTTATCCTTGCAAAGGCAAACCCCTCTCTATTCACATAAGATGCCATTCAGTCCCATTTCCTCCAGTTACTCTTTATTATCCTTACTATGTTTGTTATTGTTGTTCGGTTGTGTCCAATTCTTCATACCCTCATGAACCATAGCATTCCAGGTCCTTCTATCTTCCACCATCTACAGAAGTCCGTCCTAGTTCACATTTATTTCTTTCATGACATTATCTATGTCAACCTCCTTCCATCTTATCCAACATCAGGATCTTTTCCAATTGTCTTGTTTTCTCATTATGTGACCAAAGTAATATAGCTTCAGCTTCATTATTTGACCTCCCAGTGAATAGTCTGAATTAATTTCTTTAAGTATTGACTGATTTGAGCTCCTTGCTGTCCTGTGGATTCTGAAAAGTCTTCTCCAGTACCATAGTTTAAAAGTGTCAATTCTGCAATGTTCAGATTTCCTATAGTCCAACTTTTCACAGCCATACATTGCTACTAGAAAAACTATAATTTGACTGTATAAATCTTTATTGGTAAGATGATGTCTCTGTTTTTTAGTATGTTCTCTAGATTTGCCATAGTTTTCCTTCCAAAGAGGTATATATTTTTCAATTTCATGGCTGCAGTCACCATTTGGAGTGATCTTTGAATCCAAGAAAATACTATCTGATAATGCTTTCATTTTTTCTCTATTGGCCAGAAAGGGATAGGATTAGTTTCCATGATCTAAGTTTTTTTGATGTTAAGCTTCAAGCTAGATTTTACACTCCTTTTTCACCTTCATCAAGAAGCTTCTTAATTCTTTACTTTCTGCCATCAGAGATAATATCTGCAAACTGAGATTTTGATATTTCTCCCAGCAACCTTAATTCCGACTTTGGGTTTATGCAGTATGGCATTTCACATGATGTACTCTGCCTATGAGTTAAATAAATAAAGTGATATAATACATCTTATATTCCTTCTCAACCAGTCAGTTGTTCCATGTTCAGGTCTAATGGTTGCTTCTTTCACCTGCTTACATGATCTGGTTCTCTTATCTGTTTGAAGACTTCCCACATTTTGTTGTGATCCATATAAGTCAAAGGTTTTAATGTAGTCTGTGAAGCAGAAGTAGATGTTTTTCTGGAACTCCTTTCCTTTCTCTATATCTAGTGAATATTGGCAATTTAGTCTCTAGTTCTTTTGACTCTGGAAACCAGTGTGCTTTTCTGGTAATTCTTGGTTCACATATTGCTGAAGCCTGGCTTGTAAACTCTTTAGCATGATTTACTGCCATGTGAAATGAGAGCAATTGTTAGGCATTACTATTCTTCTTTGGCATTGCCTTTCTTTAGGATTGGGTTATAAATTTATCTTTCTCACTTATCTCTAATCTCTTCTACTCTACTGACATCCTACAAACATACCCTTGTCTCTCCCATTGTCCTCTCACTTGGTCCTTCAGTCCTCTTTGGTCATTGGTCTCATGTTGCTATCTTTTATGGTTAAATTCCTTGAAAAAGTCATTTGAAATATTTGCCTTCACTTCTTTTCCACTCATTTTCTTCCTTACTCTTTATAGACTGGCTATCTGTCTCATTACTCACCTGGAACCATACTCTCTAAAGTTAATAATTATATATATGTATATATGCATATACATATATATTTAAAAGCCTTCTGTTTTAGTATCAGTTCTAAGAAAGAAGATCAGCAAGGTCTGGGCAATAAGGGTTAAGCGACTTGCCCCAGGTCATATAGCTAGAAAGTGTCTGAAGCCAGATCTGAACCCAGGTCCTCCCTACTCAAAGCTTGGCACTTTATCCCTGGTACTACCTGGTTGCCTAACTAATAATCTCTTATTGCCAAATCTAATGGCCTTTTCTCTTACTGATCTCTCACAGCCTTTGTCATCATCTCTTTCTAGTTTTTTGTGACATTACTTTCTCCTACCTATCTGGCCATTCTTTTTAGTCTTCTTTGAAAGATCTTCATCTAGGTCCCGCCTTCTAACCGAGGTTCTTTCCTTTTCCTTCTTCTCCCCCTATATTTCACTTGGTGTGACCTCATAAGCTCTCACAGTTTATCATCTAGATTCTCAGATATGCCTTTACCTTTTTTCTTAACATCCTATCTTGCATCTCTACCTTCTTCTTAGAGATCTCAAAACTAGATGTCCTGTTGACTTCTTAAAGTCAGCATATCCAAAGCTGAACTCATCTTTCCACCTATGACCTACTTTCCACCTACTCCCATCTTCCTAGTCAGGGTGTCATCCTCAACTCTTTATCTCTCTCACTTACCATATTCAGCCATTTGTAAAGTCAAGTCCTGTCTTTTCTCCTTTTGTAACTTTTCTCATATGTCCCCTGATTTTCTCTGACACTGTCAATAGCATGGTGCCAGGCCCCATCACCTTACATAATGACTTTTGCAATAGTCTACTGGTTGGTTTCCCTGATACAAGTCCCTCCCCACTCTAATATATTCAGCACCCAACTGTCAAATTAATATTCCTAAATTGTAGGTCTAATGCTTACTCTCCTTTTCAGTAAACTTAAGTGGCCCCCCAATTATCTCCCCTTTCAATGATCGAATCCAATATTTGTCTTTTAAAGTCCTTTATAACTTGGCCCTTTCTTACCTTTCCAGTCTTCTTTCACCTTACTTCCCTCCATATACTCTGTTATCCAGTAATAATGGCATCTTCCTTTCATAGGACCATCTCCCAGTTCAAGTTTTAATTGACTGTCA
The DNA here is from genome assembly GCF_016433145.1 of Gracilinanus agilis. Lineage (NCBI taxonomy): Eukaryota > Metazoa > Chordata > Mammalia > Didelphimorphia > Didelphidae > Gracilinanus > Gracilinanus agilis. The sequence goes on along the minus strand of NC_058132.1, from coordinate 281,337,222 downwards.
CTCATTCTTTCCCTCCTCACCTCTATTTCCTGGCTTCCTTTAAGTTCCAGCTAATGCCCCACCTTCTCCAAGAAACCTTAATGGTTTCTCTCTGAGATTGTCTCCTAATTATTATCCTTTGTGCATCTTATTTGTACAAAACTGCCTACATTTTATGCTCTGAGCTCCTTGAGAGCAGAGGCTGTTTATTGCCATTCTTTGTATCCTTAGTGCACAATGCCTGAAAAACATAGTAGGAACTTAATAAATGCCACTTGACTTCTCATATAATTATGCTATTGGACATATTTAAAAGATAGTTTTTTCACACACTAATTGTAGATTTAGCAATTATTTGCTTTGAATATTTCCTTATTTCTTTTCAAATAGTTACATAAACTGCTGAATTCTTAGGAATTTTTTTTACTATTAAAAGCAAACAAAACTTGTGAAAGGGAAGGAACCATTATTGTGTTTTTTTTTAAATCCTAACATATAAAAGAAATCATTATGATCCCTTTTCAAAGGATCCACTACAGTTTCAAGTACTTAGGATCCATTTATTTAGAGGAAAACAGAATTGCTAGGTCCAAAAGAGGGCAAAAAATCCCCCAAATTTATTCATTTTAATTTTATCAATTTATAATTATGTGTGCTTAATCAGTTTTTTTTTTTAACCCTTGTATTTCGGTGTATTGTCTCATAGGTGGAAGATTGGTAAGGGTGGGCAATGGGGATCAAGTGACTTGCCCAGGGTCACACAGCTGGGAAGTGGCTGAGGCCGGGTTTGAACCTAGGACCTCCTGTCTCTAGGCCTGACTCTCACTCCACTGAGCTACCCAGCTGCCCCCTTAATCAGTTTTTTGAGTGATCTCTGCCAGCAATATCTGCTTTTGCATTTTTCGCATTTTCTCAGAATACAGAAAGCTGGAAATTTTCTTTGGATAGAGAATCGGTTCCCTATAACATGATAGTATACTCTTTAAAGTATAAACAGTGTAATCTTAAATGAACATTGGTTATTTTGTAACCTAGTAAAATGCAATAATAGTTTTAAAAGTATATTATTTTTGCCTTTGAATCTTACATCCAAGAAATTTACAATTATATGAATTGGCTGACAGAAAATTATTTTTAATAAAGTCTTTCACTTCTTTTCTCATTTGCTTTTTTTAAGCCCTTATATTCTCTCTTAGAATCACACCTTTTTTAATTTTAATTTTGAATATTTTCCCCTAGATACATATTTCATGTTCTTTCCCTCTCCCCCAAACCTCTTTAACCCCCCCTCTTAGCCGACACACAATTCCACTGGGTTTTACATGAATCATTGATCAAGGCTTAATTCCATATTATTGATAGTTGTACTAGAGTTATCGTTTAGTGTCTACATCACCAATAATATCCCCATCGGCCCATGTGTTCAAGCAGTTGTTTTTCTTCTGTGTTTCTCTTCCCACAGTTCTTCCTCTGAATGTGGCTAGTTTTCTTTCTCCTAAGTCCCTCAGCCTTGCTCTGGATCCTTGCATTGCTGCTAGTAGTAGTCTGTTAGAATCACTCCTATCCATAAATCCTTCAGAATTGTCCTGGTTCATTGCATTGATGCCAGTACAGAAGTCCATTACATTCGATTTTACCACAGTGTATCAGTCTCTGTGTATAATGTTCTCCTGAATCTACTCCTTTCACTCTGCATCAATTCATGGAGGTCTTTCCAGTTCACATGGAATTCCTCCAGTTTATTATTCCTTTGAGCACAATAGTATTCCGTCACCAGCATATGCCACAATTTCTTCAGCCATTCCCCAATTGAAGGGCATCCCCTCGTTTTCCAGTTTTTTTGCCACCACAAAAAGCACAGCTATAAATATTTTTATACAAGTCTGTTTATCTATTATCTCTTTGGGGTACAATCCCAGCAATGCTATGGCTGGATCGAAGGGCAGGCAGTCTTTTAGAGCTCTTTGGGCATAGTTCCAAATTGCCAATAAAACAACTGCTTGAACATATGGGTTGATGCGGATATAGTTGGGAATGTAGACACTAAGTGACCACACCAATGCAACTATCAGTAATATATAAATAAGTCTTGACTGATCACACATGTTAAATCCAGTGGAAATACGCATTGGATATAGGGGGTGGGGTTCAAGGGGAAAGTAAGAACAGGAATCATGTAACCATGGAAAATTTTTCTAAAAAAAAAAAAGAATCACTTATTATTGCTTCCAAGGCAGAAGAGTGGTAGCAGCTAGGCAGTTGGGGTCAAGTAACTTACCCAGGGTCATATAGCTAGGAAATGTCTAAGGTTTAATTTGAGCCCAGAATCTCCTGTCTTCAGGCCTGGCTCCCAATTCACTGAATCAATTAGAGCCCCCTTTTTTAACTTGTAAAGAGAGACCAACCAACTCAAATATTTTTGAGAATCTTTGTGTGGGAATCCATATTATTTAGTAAAGAATATATTACTGATAATATTAGCTAGCATTTAAATAACTCTTTAACGTTTGGGAAAAAAAAAACTTTAAAATTCTCTAACTTTATCCTCACAACAACTTTGAGAGGTAGATGCTATCATTATTCCCATATTATAGATCAGGACATTAACGCAGATTTTAGGGTTTTAGGGTCACTCAGTTATTTAGTGTCTGAGGTCAAATTTTAAACTCAGGTCTTCTTGACTCTAAATCCAGTTTCACCTATTGTTTCACTCTACTATTCTAGGTATAAATATATAACAAATGTAATTTGTGTTTCAGATACAATGTCTACTGAAAAAATTGACTTGAATATATTTAGTTCTACAGTTGAATCTGAAAGATATTCTTATTGAGAATATAATTTTCCTTTGTAATAATGAGTAAAAGGATATAATATTTCTTATAGCTTGAGATATTTTGATATCTGCAACTATTAAGTTTATTTCTTAAGAACTTTTCCCTCAACTCAATAAACTGCTAAGGGTCTACAGTGTCCCGGGCATTGTACTAAGTCCTGGGGTATATAGTTTGAAAAGGACAGTTCCTGCTCTCCATGAGTTTATAGTCTAAAGAGAAAGACAACATGCAAAAAAAGAGTTCAGAATGGGAGGTGGGATTGGACACCCAGAGATATCTGGTTCCATAGTGTTGAAACCAGAGAGAGCAGCAGATTCAGAGTTTTAAAAGCATTTTTTATTGAGTATTATCATTTCCCTTTAACAGGATTTTACTAGTGATTTTCCTGGGCAGAATTTTTTTGTCTAAATTTTTATTCCTTTTTCTTGAAAGCAGTAGCTACACAAAGATTTGTAAGATTCGTGTCTTATTTTTCTTTATTGTAAAACTTACCACATGGGCAACCTCATAATGTCATTAATAAGCAAATTTAGGCACTGAGGTGCACATCTTTTACAGTAATGTGTGGGCAGTTTTTTTCAATTTGATTCCATCTAGCTTTTTCCCCTCATCATCATTGTTTTTAATGAAACAAACAAAAAAACTAAATCTCTCCATATTTTCTATAGGACTTTGCATATTTTATAATTCCTGCAGTGTGTCTATTTTCTCTCATTTCATTGCTTTTAATAACACCTTTAGGAAGAGCTAAATGGTTCCATGGGTAAGAGCCAGGCCTAGAAACAGAAGGTCCTGGGTTGAAATTTGGCCTCAGAGACCCATAGCTATGTGACCCTAGGCAAGTCATTTAACTCTGCTTTTCTAGCCTTTACCACTCTTCTACCTTAGATAGTAAAAGGTAAAGGTTTAAAAAAAACTGAGTTTTTTAGAACAACAAGTTATGATTTCTTCCTCTCATTCATTCAACCATTTCTGTAACTTCTACAGGAGAAAGTACTTCATTGATAGTGCAAGTTTTACTCATATTACAACTTTAAAATTTTTTGTTGAAAAGCTGTCTACTGGGCAAACAAAATAATGATCTTAGTATTTTAAAAAATTAAAATTGTCTTCCAGTATTTGTTCTACTTATTAGTGAAGATGTTTCAGAAGGATATGTTGTTCTTCAAGGAATATAGTTAATGCCACCCCCCCTTTATTGAGATATTCAGGCAGCTACTTCTCAGTCTTATCTAAATTTTAAAAGACTTGTTTTTGTTTTGATACTATTGCATGCTATATATATATATTTACTTAAAGTTGGGGATTGGCCAACATTTGTTATAATTAAATTAAAATACATGAAAATACTAAATTTTCAGGCATTCTCTTCATGATGATGCAGAAATAACAACAGAAACCTGACTTCTGAATGAAGAGCACTGGAAATAGCTATTGGTAATTCCTTTATCATGCCTCTAAGCACCTATGAAAGATTTTATTTTTTGCATAAGTTTCATGCACAAAAATATATTTGGTGATCTTAGTAGCATTATAAAATATATATTTAATTTGAGAGTATTTGTAAGTCATTTTGGTTTTGATTCTATAAGGTAGTAGTTGGTCTAACAGTTTCGCTTAGGAAATATTCTCTCTCTTTCCTCCTCTTTCCCCAACTATTGAATGCAAGAAAAACAAAATCCATTACAAATATATGTAGTCATGCAAAATAAATCCCTACATTAGGCATATCCAAAAAAACAAAGAAGGAAACATATGCTTCAGTTTTCTGTCTGAGACCATCAGTTCTCTATCTAGAGGAGGTAAAATCATGGTTGCTCATAATAGAGATCTTGAGTTCTTTTTTAATGTTACTGATTTTTACTTCTCTTCTTTCAGATTAACTTTTACATACATATATTTTTATTTTTAATCAGTCATTTTCCCTTTTGTTTCTTAAAACAGACTTATTTGGATTCGGGTTTTCCAATTCTAATTGTAATAAAGGCCATGAATTCTGCCATTTATTCCCTTTTAACTTTTTGTTAAGATTCTGATTTTTCTCTTATAAATTATAAATGTCCAGTGTTCTTCATTCAGAAGTCATATCTCTGCTGTTACTTCTATATCATCATGAAGACAATGCTTTGAAAATTCTGAAATATTTTCATGTTATTTCATTTAATTATAACAGATAGATAGATAGATAGATAGATAGATAGATAAGGAAAAATAACATAGTCTTCTGAAACATCATCTCTATTAACTAGAACGCTTACTAGCAGACAGTTTTAATTTTTTAAAACCTAAGATCATATTGTTTAAAGAGATTCTTCTTATTCTCTTATTTATTAAAAGATCTCTGATTATTCTTTTATATGTTTTTTCTCTTATATTCAGAAACATTTTGTTATAGTTCTGTGAATTTTTGGGATTCCACAGCATCCAGTGTTTCAATAGGTATTGATTGAAGTTTCTTTGTTTTCTAAAATTTACTTAGAGATGCTATGGTCAAATGACCTTGGTAGCCATATTCCCTTACAGTAACTTCACTGTTGATTTTTCTCTTTGTGTTCTAGGTTTTTAACTAAATTTTCTTGTTCCAAAGATCTTTGGCTATTTAAAGTAATCTTTTTTTCTCTTTTTCCCTGCCGTTCACTTTATGGCTCCTCCTCAGATGGAGTAGGTTTCCAGTGGTTGGACCTTAGAACTGTCTCAGCCTCCTCCCATGTAGGGGAATTAATTTTTAACCAATGTTGGATCCCTGCCCCACATAACCTCTGGCAGGAGAGGGAAGGGGCTTGGAGATAACCTGTCACCATCTGAATTTTAGTTTCATTCCTTCATGTCTGCTACTATCCTAGTACCCTCTTTTTCCCAGTTTTCTAGCTAAGCTGAGTACTTCCTGCTTTTTTCAGGCTTTTGAAAAGATGGAGAGAAGATATTGGCTATCCATAATTTATGCTACTTTGGTGTTCCTTTATCTTGGGCCATACCACACTAACAGGAATTACAGCATTTCTTCCTATATAACTTCCTCCTTTCTATGTAACCTGGCTGCTTTGATATTTGCTATTGGTTGCCTTTAGTGGATCCTAAAGCAGAAGTCTGTGGGTTGTTTGTACACCTTGCTCTAGAGTGTGAAGGCTGGTCAAAGAGACGTAATGAAAATATTAGGGATAATTCCTCTCCAATACTAAATCATAAGGCTTTTTCTTTGTTAGATTACCTGCTTTCTTGGCCTATGAAATAGCCATAATTGTGACACTTCTAACTTATCCTTCTTTTTTGCAGGTTTTTTCAGTGTGAGTACTGAAATAAACGTCTGGTCCTCCATTTGTTTCATCATGTGACTTAAATATTCAGATATGCTATTTCTGATGTTAGTTTGTGTTATAGCCCATATTTCTCCAAGTTTGTATTTGAGTTCCTTTTCTTAAAAGAATTCTTTGATGAATATGATCCTATTGATGTATTCATCACATTTGTTAAGTATGTCAGAGCTGCCATTTAAATTTATTAAAGGAACAAACTTTTACATTAAGACTAGATCTGTTATCCAGTCCATTCTATAATTTACCGATTATATTCACTTCCATCTTGACATATTTTTATCTAAAAATGTTTTTTTAATTCTTAGTTCAACTAAAAGATGAAAACTATAGCTTCTTTATCTTATTCCCAATATACTTTGTATCTCAAGTATCTCATCTTTATGATCTGTCCTACATACTGCTGCCAAAATAATATGTGATAAGGAACAAGTCTGACCATGTCCAATGCCTTTCTCTAGCCTCTAAGATCAAATACAAATTCCTTTTTGACATTTAAAGACATAAAGCTCTCCAGTATTTAATACAGTGCCTGGCACATAGTAGACACTTAATTAATGTTTATTGCTTATCTGCTTGCTTTATTCTCAACCTGTGTCTAACCTACCTTTGTAGACTATTTCTAGACTTACACATTAACCCCTTTCATGAATTGTTCATTCAAATCAAACTTCTCTGTGCTTGGCATTTCTCATATAGTACATTCTACCTCCATCTCTGCATTTGCCTAGGTAGTTCCTCATACCTGAAATATACTGCTATTCATCTCTTTCTCCTAGAACCCTAGATGTCTTCAAAGTTCAGCCCCACTGCCATTTCCTATTTGATTTTTTTTCATGAGCTTTCCAGTTGCAAATACTTTTTCATTCCCTACCCCACATCTTATGTTTATTTAGTATTTAAACATACATAAACATATATAGTATTTCCCTGTAGAATATAAATTTCTTGAGATTAAGATTATATCCCTAATACCTACCATCGTGCTTAATAATTAGTAAATGCTTGTTGATTAATTAATTGACATAACTTTGAAAGGACTAATGTTGTTATATCAGTGCTAACACTGATACCTGCTTTATAATGACATTAGATTTAAACTAAAAATAGCAGTAACAATCCCTAAACATAATTTTTTAAAAGATAGCTATAAACTATTCGTTGGGCAGTTATATAAACAGTATAATAAACATAAATTTGTTTTGTTACTCTCACTCTAATTTTGTTTTGATGCCATTTCATCTAGCACTATTTTACTACAAGAAGCAAACCTTGGTTTTGTATATGTGTTGCATATTTTTCTGAAAAATGAATGAGTTCATGTAGTTTAAACTATAGTAATTATTAACTGGCATTAGTTCAGGTTAAATAATTTTTTCTTGTATCTTAAACTCTTTTTGTCAAACTTCATTAAACTATACAACCTCAGTTAATACTGACCTTGAATAGATCCCATAGCATCTAAATGCTCTAATATTCTCAGGAAAAAAATGATACCTAGCTTTTATCACTTCACATAACATGAACAAGTAACTAGTTATGTTACTAAAGGAATTTTAATTGTTACCTTCAGATTATCTCAAGGATTTGGGCTACGCATGTATTTTTTTTATAACTGAAATGAAGAAACAGTGATATTTTTTTATCTCTTGGTAACTTGGCTTATTTGTAACAGTTTGTGTACACTGTAGATTTTATATATACAATATATACATATTTAGAGATAATGGAAGAGATAGGAGGAACAGGATAATGGAACAGTGCTTACTAGACTTCAAGTCAAAAAGACTTTATTCAAATCCAACCTTAACAGTAATTTGTGAAGATACCCCGTTAACTAACTCACTAACCACATCCTTGATGTACTGTTACTAACTTGCATATAATAGAAAACCTGTAGTGTACTTAAGGGCTACAGTTGCATCTATCCTTTCTTTTTACATGACTCATTTTATTCATTTCTAAAATTAGGATAATAATTATTTAAACTACCCAACTCACAATGCTATGGCAAAGAGAGTGATTTGTAAACCGAAGACTTGATAAATGTTCATAGTAGTTTGTCTTTTTTACATATTTAAGAAATGGCTGGGGTTTTAACAGCTTCCTGACCATATTATTTTAGAGTAAATATTGCTTCTGGTAGACATATTCAAGAACTTTATTTTATCTTATTTTTTTCCAAGTTTCAGAAGATCTCTAAGAAGTGAAATCAACAAACTTTTATTAAGTACCTTCCATGTACACTTAATAGGTAACATGATATAGATGAAGATGTTGGGATCAGGAAGACCATAGTTCAGGAACTGCCTCTGAGACATACTACCAAGTAACTTCACCTCCCAGGCAACTTTCTAAGTCTCTAAGTTCTAGAACAATTGCTGATCTGCAGAACAGAGTGGCAAATAGTGTCACACCATTAAGAACTTTATTTTAAACACACCTTTGAAATTAAGACTAGATAGCTGTTACCTTGTTTGCTTTCTTGGTGTGTGTATGAAAGCCAATTGTGGTAATTTAAAGACTTTTGGAAGTTTCTATTTCTTCTGTGTAGAATACTCCTGGTAATCCCAGAGACACAATTAGACAGCTATAGCTTAGTCAGAAATTTGTGAGAGAAATCTCTGAGACATGGCCTTAGTGGCATTTGCAACAACTGCTTAAAAATGACCATCCTTCACTATTGTATGATTTATTCAGCCTGGAAAACCTACACTTTAGAGTACTTGAATGTGCTTTGTGATATTGTCATTATATCTCTTAAAGATTCAGTGAAGACACTCAGTTTTATAGATTCTTTCTTTTTTAGTACTTCTCGATTTATTAATGCTTTAAAAAGTTTTATTGTTTACTTTATTCTCACAACTGTCTATTGTTATAACTAAAAAGCAAAAAAGGAATATTGTCTATATTTTATAGATAAGTAATCTAAACTCTGCTTTTGCCTAAAAGGCTTATGGAAAAGTCAGTGAAAAATCTTGTGGTAAATGATAAAGAATGCTTTCTTTGTCATTGGTTTAGCTCAAAACCATTGATGTGGTATGTAACATTTTTGGCAAATACTGCATTCGTCATTAAAATAAAAAAATTATGGAGGATATGGTTTTGTGGGACATTGTGGGGAATTTATACTCTTCATTAACTAACTTCTTCTCTAGTTCTTTTGTCATAGTCAGTTGAGTGAAAGAAGGAGAAATTTATCACCAGGCATATCTTGGATCCTGAGAAAATGCTTGTTGACTGAAGTTGTAGAGTGACGCTACATAAAAATAGTAGGATAACTAGTTTTTATAATCATAATGATAAGTTCTTTAAGCCTTAAAGTACATGGGCAGATGAAAGTATATAGAATGAAATAGCATAATTAAATATCTTTTGAGGTAAAAAGATGTAGAAAATGTAGAAAGAGATCCCATTGAGAACTGTTAACATTTAAGAAGGCTAATGAAATTCATGAGAATAATGAATTTCATGAGCAGAATTTCTGAATCTGCCACATGAATCTATATGAAATATGATCAGTCTATATTGAGAGTTAACATTTAAGTAGGTTACATGTATGTTTTCTTATATGAGGATGATATTAGAAAATAAGTATTGTTAAAGTCTCAGATCCAGCTATTGCATACATTAAACAGGTGCTAAAGTTAAATCTTGGACAAAAAGATAGACATTTTTATGCTGACACTACTATTAGCACATTTAAAGAATAGTTTTTTTATCTTCAAAATTCTTTTAGCACATTTCCCGTATTTCTTCATTGCATGCGTCATAATTGTACACCCATTGATCAGTTTAAAAGCATTTAGTGTCCCTTCTTTTGTAAGCTACAAAGAGTTGGAAAATTTACTGGAGCTAGGGGAGTAGCTTTGTAAACTCCTGGAGAATAAAATGTGTTCTATCCATTTTGCATTCCTGGTACAGAGCAGTTCTTTACATACAATAAAAAATTAGTAAATTTGTATTGAATTGAATTATTTGTTTCTAACAGCAATTAAATCCCTTTATTTAGCTAAACATTTGTCCTCTAGACAGTTAGACATGTCAATATTAGTTTGCATGTTACATAGAATAAAACATAAAAGGAGTACTGACCAGTATAACATGAGACATAATATATAGCATCATCTCTAAAGAGTTACAGAATTTTGTTATTTCAAATAAAGCGCTAGTTTATGAAGTGGATCAGATACAAGTTTTGACATAAATTAGGAGGAATGTTCAAAGTTTCAATATACTTTATCTTCATCTTGCTATATATAAAACCTTCATGTGTTTTTTTTCTGTAATATGTTTGAGTGATAAGCCAAGAGATGAACTATACTGTTTAGATATAAGTTCTGTGTGATTTAATTAAATAAAATTAATTTAATTTAAATAGAATTCATCTGGATTTGTAGAGTATCTTGTCTCTTCTACAAAATCAAGATGTCCATAATCTGGTTTGTTCACATATTAAGTTGAGTTAAAGTTGTGATGAGAAGAGATTCAACATATGTGGGAAATTTCAATGGTTATTGGGGAGATTTTTTTTTAAGGGATTGAGACTATCTTAAAATTTTTTCAGAAATGATCATGATACTCTATTGAAGATTGCAAATATATTCAATCACTGTTGTCAAATTCACGTAAGGATACCAAGACAACATTCTATGGTTTTTCCTGGGTTATGTAGGAAATGATAGAGGTTTAAAATAGGAACAGGGTATCTAAAATACTTTAGTTGGTAACCTTTGGGTATTTATTAAGTAATATTTGTTGATGCACTTAAGCTTTATTTTGATACCATATGTTTAACCCATTCCATTGGACTACTTGATAGGTGAAAGTGTGGCATAATAAACATTTACAGTATTATACCCCATTGTATTTGTTCTTTTTTTTTTTTTTTAAGCTTTGGTCACATCTTTAGTTCTTTTTCTTTTTAAAAAATCCTTACCCTTTGTCTTAAAATTGATACCAATCAGTTCCAAAGCAGAAGAACTGCAAGGCCTAGGCATTTGGGATTAAGCGACTTGCTCAGGGTTATACAGCTAGGAAATGTCTGAGGTCATATTTTTTAAAATATTTTTTTTCAGTGTTATGTAGAAACAATTTATGACAATTGTTTTCTGACATTTTAGAATTCATATTTTTTCCTCCCTTCCCAAGAATGTAAATAGTCTGATATAAGTTATACCAGTGCTTTTACGAAATACATATTTCCATGTTGCTGATGTCATGATAGAAGACATGTATCACACATACAATAAAAAATTCTTGAAGTGGAATAATAATTCATAAAGTGGAAAATGATGTATTCTGATCTTCATACAGACTCCTAGAGTTCCTTCTTTAACCTTGGATAGCATTTTTATCTCGAGTTCCTTCCATTTATCTTGGAAACTTGCTTTTCTGATAATGGTTCAGGCCTTCACAGTTAATCATCATATAATATTTTTGTTACTATATATATTATTCTTCTGTTTCTATTCATATCACCTTGCATCAGTTCATGTAAGCTTTTCCAGATATTTCTGAACTCATTCTGTTCATCGTTTCTTAACACAGTAGTATATTCCATTACAACCATATATCATAATTTTTTTATCAGTTCCCCAAGTGATGGGCAACCCCTCAGTTTCCAGTTCTTGCCACTTCAAAAAAGAACTGTTAAAAATATTTTGGTACAGTTAGGACCTTTCCCCTTATCTCTGACCTCTGAGATACAGGACTCAAGAGGTGGTATTGCTGTTTCATTATATTAGTTAAGAGGTAAACTTGTACTAATCTAAAGTCTGATTCATAGCAAAACATACTTTGAGTAAGTTTGACTTTATTTTTACAGGCACATTGTTATTCAGTTTTTTCAGTCATGCAGACATGACTCGGAGTCTTTGTGAGTCCATTTAGAGGTTTTTTCTGGTTTGTTTTTTAAGAAAAACTTTCCATGGTTACATGATTCATGTTCTTACTTTCCCCTTCACCCCTCCCCCATAGCCAACACTCATTTCCACTGGTTTTAACATGTGTCATCTATCAAGACCTATTTTCATATTATTGATAGTTGCATTGGTGTGGTCGTTTGGAATCTACATCCCCAATCATGTCCCCATCAATCCATGCTTTCAAGCAGTTGTTTTTATTCTGTGTTTCCACTCCGGTAGTTTTTCCTCTGAATGTGGTTAGCATTCTTTTCCATAGATCCCTCAGAATTGTCCTGGGTCATTGCACTGCTGCTAGTACAGAAGTCCATTACATTCAATTTTACCACAGTGTATCAGTCTCAGTGTACAATATTCTCCTGGATCTGTTCCTTTCACTCTGCATCAATTCGTGGAGGTCATTGCAGTTCACATGGAATTCCTCCAGTTTATTATTCCTTTGAGCACAATAGTATTCCATCACCAACATATACCACAATTTGTTCAACCATTCCCCAATTGACAGGCATACCCTCATTTTCCAGTTTTTTGCCACCACAAAAAGCACAGCTATATATGTTTTTGTACAAGTCTTTTTATCTATGATCTCTTTGGGGTACAAACCCAGAAATGGTATGGCTGGATCAAATGGTAGATAGACTTTTATAGCCCTTTGAGCATAGTTCCAAATTGCCATCCAGAATGGGTGGATCCGTTCACAACTCCACCAGCAATGCATTAATGTCCCAATTTTGTCACATCCCCTCCAACATTCATTACTCTCCCCTGTTGTCATTTTAGCCAATCTGCTAGGTGTGAGGTGATACCTCAGAGTTGTTTTGATTTACATTTCTCTAATTATTAGAGATTTAGAACATTTTCTCATGTGCTTATTAATAGTATTTATTTCTTTTTTTGAAAATTGCCTATTCATGTCCCTTGCCCATTGTCTTGGTTTTTTTCTACAATTGATTTAGCTCCTTGTATGTTTGAGTAATGTCTAAAATATTAGATATTAGACCTCTGTCAGAGTTTTTTGTTATAAAGATTTTTTCCCAGTTTGTTGTTTCCCTTCTGATTTTGGTTGCCTTGTTTTTGTTTGTACAAAACCTTTTTAATTTAATATAATCAAAATTATTTATTTTACATTTTGTAATTTTTTCTAACTCTTGCTTGGTTTTAAAATCTTTCCCAGAGATCTGACAAGCATACTATTAATTACTTACAGTTTCCTTCTTTATATTCAAATCATTCACCCATTCTGAATTTATCTTAGTGTAGAGTGTGAGATGTTGATCTAAACCTAATCTCTCCCATATTGTTTTCCAATTTTCCCCGCAGTTTTTGTCAAATAGTGGATTTTTATCCCAAAAGTTGGGCTCTTTGGGTTTATCATAGACTGTCTTCTGATGTCACTTACCCCCACTCTATTACACTGATCCTCCCTTCTTTTAGCCAGTACCATTTTGTTTTGATGATCACTGCTTTATAGTATAGTTTAAGATCTGGTACTGCTAGGCCACGTTCTTTTTTCATTATTTCCCTTGATATGCTTGATCTTTTGTTCTTCCAAATGAACTTTTTATGATTTTTTCTAATTCAGTAAAAAAGTTTTTTGGTAGTTTGATAGGTGTGGCACTAAATAAGTAAATTAATTTGGGTAGAATGGTCATTTTTATTACATTAGCTTGTCCAACCCATGAGCAATCAATGTTTTTCCAATTTTTTAAATCTAGTTTTAATTGTTTGGAAAGTGTTTTGTAGTTGTATTCTTGTAATTCCTGTGTTTGTTTTGGTAGATAAATTTCTAAGTATTTTATACTGTCTAGGGTGATTTTAAATGGTGTTTCTCTTTCTAACTTTTGTTGCTATGATGTGTTGGAAATATATAGAAATGCTGATGATTTTTGTGCATTTATTTTGTGTCCTGCAACTTTGCTAAAGTTGTTGATTATTTCTACTAGCTTTTTAGTTGATTCTCTAGAATTTTTTAGTAGACCATCATATCCATCTGCAAAGAGTGACAGCTTAGTCTCCTCATTGCCTATTTTAATTCCTTCAGTTTCTTGTTTTTTCTCTTAATTACTATTGTTAGTGTTTCTAGTGCAATGTTAATAGAGATAATAATGGGCATCCTTGTTTCACTCCTGATCTTATTGGGAAGGCTTCTAATTTATCCCATTGCAGATGATACCTGTTGATGGTTTTAGATATGTATTGTTCATTATTTTTAGGAAAGGTCCTTCTATTCCTATACTTTCTAGTGTTTTCAATAGGAATGGGTGTTGTATTTTGTCAAAGGCTTTTTCAGCATCTATTGAAACAATCATGTGATTTTTGTTTTTTAGCTTGTTTTATATAGTCAGTTATGTGGATGGTTTTCCTAATTTTGAGCCATCCTTGCATTCCTGGTATAAATCCCACTTGATAATGATGGATAACCTTCCTGATCACTTTCTGGAGTCTTTTTGCTAGTATTCTATTTAAGATTTTTGCATCTATGTTCATTAGGGAGATTGGTCTGTAATTTTCTTTCTCTCATTTTGATCTACTGTCTTTGGGATCAGTACCATATATTTGTGTTATAAAAGGAATTTGGTAGGACTCCTTCTTTGCTTCTTATATCAAATAATTTGTATAGTATTGGGATTAATTGCTCTTTGAATGTTTGATAGAATTCACTTTTGAATCCATTTCATCCTGGGAATTTTTTCTTAGGGAGTTCTTTGATGGCTTGTGCAATTTATTTTTCTGATATGAGATTATTTAAGTATTCTATTTCTTCTACAGTTAATCTAGGCAATTTATATTTTTGTAAATATTCATCCATATCACCTAGATTGCTATATTTATTGCCATATAATTGGGCAAAATAGTTTTTAATGATTGCCTTAATTTCCTCTTCATTAGAGTTGAAGTCTCCCTTTTCATCTTTGATCCTTTTAATTTGGTTTTCTTCTTTCCTTTTTTTATTAGATTTATCAGTACTTTGTCTATTTTATCTGTTTTTTTGAAATATCAGCTTCTAGTCTTATTAATTCAATAGTTCTTTTACTCTTGATTTTATTAATTTCTCCTTTAATTTTTTTATTTCTGATTTAATTTTCATCTGGGGATTTTTATTTATTTATCTTCTAATTTTGTAAGTTGCATGTCCAATTCATTAATCTCTGCCCTCCCTAATTTGTTAATATATGCACTCAGTGATATAAATTTTCCCCTTAGAACTGCTTTGGCTGTATCCCATAGGTTAGGGTAAGAAGTCTCATCATTGTCATTGTCTGAAATGAAATTATTAATTGTTTCTATGATTTGTTCTTTCACTAAATTATTTTGGAGAATCATATTATTTAATTTCCAATTAATTTTTGGTTTGCTTCTCCATGTATTCTTACTAATAACTATTTTTATTACATTATGATCTGATAAGGTTGCATTTGTTGTTTCTGCTTTTTTGCATTTGTTTGCCATGTTTCTATGCCCTATTACATGGTCTATCTTTGTGAATGTTCCATGTGCTGCTGAAAAGAAGGTGTATTCCTTTTTATCCCTATTTATTTTTCTCCATATATCTAATAACTCTAATTTTTCTAGGGTTTCATTCACCTCTCTTATCTCTTTCTTATTTATTTTTTAGTTTGATTTATCTAGATCTGATATGGGAAGGTTGAGGTCCCCCACTAGTATGGTTTTCCTATCTACTTCATCTTTGAGCTCGACTAGCTTCTGCTTTAGGAATTTGGAAGCTATACTGTTTGGTGCATACTTGTTGAGAACTGATATTTCTTCATTGTTTATACTGCCTTTTATTAGGATGTAATTACCTTCCCTATCTCTGTTAACCAGATCTATTTTTACTTTGTGTCTGTCAGATATTATTATTGCTACCCCTGCCTTCTTTTTTTCATTAGAAGCTCAGTAGATTTTGCTCCGTCCTTTCATTTTTACTCTATGTATGTCTGCCTGTCTCATGTGTGTTACTTGTAGACAACATATGGTAGAATTTTGTTTTTTGGGCGAATTCATCCCATTCACATTCAGAGTTATAATGATCAACTGTGCCTTCCCAGACATGTTGATTCTCTATCCTTGTCCTGTCCTTTCTTCATTCACTATTTCCTTCTGTACCAGTATTTTGTTTTTAATAAGTTCCCATAATCCCCTCACTTTTTGTACTTCCTTTTCTCCCCTCTCCCTTTTTATTTCCCTCTTATTCTTCTTTCCGATCTTTTGAAGCTACTCCCCCCACCCACCCACCCTCTCCTTTTAGTGTTACATCCCTCTCCACCAGTCCTTTTGTTACCCTTCTACTTTTCTATAGGGCGCAAATCAATTCTCTGCTGCAATAGATCTGATAGTTCTTCCCTCTTTAAGTTGATTTCAATGCACTTAAGTATTAAAGATTTCCTCTCTCCAATCTCTTTACCCTTCCAGTGTATTGTTATTCTTCCCTGTTGGCCCCATGTGCTTCTTTATCAAATATAAATTTGCTCCATTTTGTTTGTTTTCCCATTTATCATAATATTACCTTCCCCCCCTAGTTTTATATATATTTATACATACATACATATCTTTTGACATTTCATCCTATACTTTGTCACTGTTCCCTCTATGTAAACTTCTAGTTACTCTGTTGATAATAATAATTTTTAATATTTGCCAATATCTTCTTTTTTTCTTGTGATACAAATTGATTGAACTTATTGGGTCCCTTAAAGAAAAGATTTTTTTCCCCCTACCCCCATTCTCTTAATTACCTTATGGTGATTCTCTTGAGTTCTGGGTTTGGGCAGCAAACTCTTCTGTTTAAGTCCGGTTTTTTCTTTATGAATTCTTGGAAGTCCTCAATTTTATTGAATGGCCATACTTTCCCCTGCAAAAATATAGTCAGTTTTGCTGGATAGTTGATTCTTGGTTGTAGACCCAGTTCTCTTGCTTTCCGGAATATTGTGTTCCATTCCTTCCGGCCCTTCAATGTAGATGCAGCCAGATCCTGTGTTATCCTAACTGTGGTTCCCTGATATCTGAATGACTTCTTTTTAACAGCTTGTAATATTTTTTCTTTGGCCTGGTAGTTTTTGAATTTGGCTATAATATTCCTGGATGTTGTCAGTTGTGGATTAAATGTAGGAGGTGATCTGTGGATTCTTTGAATTTCCACTTTTCCCTCTTGTTTGAGAATGTCAGGGCAATTGTCTTGATAATTTCTTGTAGGATGATGTCTAAACTTTTCTTTTATCATGATGTTCTCGTAAACCAATAATTCTTAAATGGTCTCTTCTAGCTCTGTTCTCCAGATCTTTTGTTGGATCTACAAGATGTTTCATATTCTCTTCAAATTTTTCATTTTTTTAAATTTTGTTTTACATATTCTTGCTGCCTTGTGAAGTTATTTGCTTCTACTTGTTGCATTCTATTTTTTAAAGACTGAATTTCATTCCTGTCTTTTTGGTCATCCTTCTCCTTCTGGTCTGATTTTCTTTGTAGATCATCTTTTGCCTTATTTGCTCTATTTTCAAGATGGCCAATTCTGGCTTTTAAAAAGACTTTATTTTCTTGTTTTAGTTCATGTATTTCCTTTTTCAAATTTTCTTCAGCCTCTCTTGCCTCTCTTGATTGCTTTTTGAGTTCCTGAGTTATTTGAATGTTGAGATCTTCCAAAGCCTGTGTCCAATTCACTGGAACTTCTTCCTTTTCTTCTATTTCTATTTCATTTGCTCTTTTTTCACTTCCTTGAAAGAAGCTGTCAACTGTCACTTCCTTTCTCTTTTTATGTTGTTCACTCATATTTTTTTCCATTTCTATTCTGCTAGTTTGAGCAGATGGATTTAATGATCTTTGATGAAAGCTCTTCCCCCAGCTGGCAATGGAGGTTTGTAGTTACTTTCTCTGCTCTCTGAAGCCTTCTTGTCTGTCCAATTGATGGGATTGATCCTGTATTGATTGGATTAGTATTTACAACTTAATCTGCCCTGAGGCTAAAACCTCAAGAGGAGGAAAAAAAAGTGGGGGGAGAAGAGGGAGTGTTTTTGCTGAGCTAAGCTGTCTAGTAGGGTCCCTGTGGTCTGTCCTTGTGATTGATCTGATTTTCTTTACTCTTGAAGCCCTTTGTTCTCTATCTCGCTGTGAAGAAGCCAAGTGGTCTGAGGTCTGAGGTTTGGCTATCTAAGCCTTCATCTTCTGCGCATTTTTGCTGTGCTTTTCTGGCTTTATCCTCCAGTTACCTCCCCAGTGCCTGTGCTCAACTCCCTGAGTCTGGTGCCAGCAAGGCCCTCTCTCCAAGCCAGTGTGCCCACCCCACCTGAGATTTCAGGGGCCACTGGAGACTCAGCACAGCACGTAGGGGAGGCGTCCTAGGATTGCGCTTTTATACCCTTAGACCCGACAGTTCAAGAATTCAAGCCTTTTTCTTGGTATACCTCTTTAGCTGTCCAGTAGTAGTAGGGTTCTCCCTGTTCTGTCCCGATGTTAGATTTGGTCCTCTTTGTTCTCGAAGCTCATTGTTTTCTATCTCGGTGTGTAAGGGTGCAGAGGTTTTAAGACTGACTCAGACTAAGCCACCATGTTCCCAGAATTCCTGGGGAAATTTCATTTAGAGTTTTCTAGAGAAATACTTCTATTTCTTTCTCCATCTTATTTTATAGATGTGAAAACTGGGGCAAACAAGGTTAAGTGACTTGCCCAGCATCACATAGATAGTAACTGGCTAAAGCTGAATTTGAGTATACTTAATGTCTCCCACTTCTTTCAGCTGTTTCTCATATCATGTTTGTTGATCTCTGACAATTGTGGTCATCAACTTGTATTCATTGTACTGTCAAAATGCCTCTTAAAAACAGATTGGCCATACTTAAACATAATAGATTTTCTGACCAGTACCAAAAAAAAACAACAATAAGATTATTGCCCCTTGGCATCTGGATTTAATCTTCCTATTTCTCCAACTTAACATTGAGTTCATATTTTTAGTATTAAATGATTAGTAGTAAGTACATATTAAGCTTATGACCAAGTAAAACCATCAGATTGCCAAACTAGGTCTCCCTCATACCTCTTATTCCTTTGTCCATTTTAGTAATTTAGATATTTGTCATGTAAAGACTAAGGGTTAAAACTATTGGCAGTCTACTAGAAGCATCTCTTTTATAAGTTTGTGGTGTGCTTTGTAGATATTAAATTTTTATGTAAATGCTAGATATTATCATCATTATTTTCAACTCGTGTTAACATAATGCCTCTTCTTTGGATATAGCCTCTTTTGAATCTACCACCATTCTCATTCTTATCTGCGGGGATGTCTTGGAAGTTTTGTTAACATACTCTGTAAAATAATATTATCTTGATTTTTATCTCCATTTTAATTAGGAAAGCATTGTACACAGTAACAGCAATATTGTATAGATTATCAACTGTGAAAAGACTTAGGTACTGATCAACACAGTGATCCACAATAGTTCCAAAGGACTTAGGATAAGAAACTCTATCCAATTCCATAGAGAAAACTGATGAACTCTGCATGCAAATCAAAGCATACTTTATTTTACTTTATTTTTCTTGCCCCATCCTCAAACATAGCTAATACAGAAATATGTTTTGCATGACTTCACATGTATAATGGGTATCATATTTCTTGCCTTCTCAGTGAATGGGGAGGGGATGACTGGGAACTAATTCAAAACTGGATATATATATATATATATAATACTTGAAATTTTATTTTATTTAATTTATTAAGCATCTATTATATCTCCCTCCCAGCTGCTCTACTATTGGACAATTAAAATGAAACAAAAATAAAACTCCCATAACGTATATGCGTAACCCAGGAAAACAAATCTATATATTTGTTGATGTCCAAAAATGTAAATTTCATTCTTCATCTTAAGTCTTGGAAATAAAATTTTTAATGAATGAATGATTTTATAAATGGATTTTTTTTTCCTAAACCTGGCCACATATAGCCAACTTCTCTCCTCAGTTTCATTTAAAGTTGTTTCATCTGAAAAGTTCTTACCATTGTTTTCCATGCCAAATACAATATCTTGAATCAACCAAGTGAAATTATATTTATAGTTTCAAAATTCATTGTTACATGATTGATCTCACATTTATTTTTACTATGAAATATTTCCTAAGAATCATATTTATTTTATTTTTCTATAACATTTCTACTATTTTTAATTAGTAAACGGCATTAAAAGTTTCAATGGAATTTTGCTATTTTTCTTGCCCTGAAAGTACTTAATACTTAAAAGCAACAGTTAAAATCCATGGCAATAAATAGAATATACAAATTGAGGGATTAATACATAAGTATATAAATTTCTTATAACAAAAGAATAACTTATAATGGAGAAAAATAAAATTTTAAATAAATAATAAGTTAATTTTAAAACTTTTAAATATAACTTTAATTTAGAGGTATACCTTTTTCCTAGCCTTGCAATGATTATCCATCTCTACAAAATCCAACTTCTGTTGGAAAAATTGTTACATTGTTTGTGGTATTAGCTATCTTTATGATCTATTCATATCTCAATGTATGTATACACACATATAATGTGAGTGAGAAATCCCCTCCCCCACTTTTTTATGATTGTTTTAGTTTTAAGAATTGATTTAGTTAAAATTGTGGTTTCAGCATAAGTTTTATTTTTATCCAGAAAATAAGACCTTGAACATGTAACCTTGCTCTTTCAGCATATATCATATGATTTGACTTTGTCAGGCAACTCAAGTACTGTAGGTGTGTCTTGACTTTTAAGTCAGTCACTCGTGACTGACTTACAACATTTCCCTTTTTTCTGTATTATTTTTATTTCAATATATGAGTTATGTTACATTTTTTGGGCATAAAAGGGGGCTATCTCACAAAGCTCGAGGTCTTAGGTTTTGTCCAAAGTCCAGCTTTATTGTGAGACTGTCACCTCTCAGTAAACCTGTTTTTGCCTTGGAGACTTTGTTTCTTTTATTGGCATTTCTGCTGATAGAAAATTTTCAACAATATACATGTGTACCCAAACATATATAAATATAGACTGATAGATATCTCTATTTACCTTCGTAATAATGAAAGGTGGAAGGAAAAGAGAGCCAAATATAATAGTTAAATTAAATACTTGTATTGAGAATGTAGTTGTTAATATTTAAACTAGTATTGGTAATGGATAAATCTAAATCTTATATATTAAACAAGTATGAACGTAATTGATCTGTCAGCATTGATATTGAGTATTGATAGCATTGATTTAAGTCCTGAGGCAGTTTGATCCAACCTATATTTATTCTATTAAAGTTGTATAGGAATATAGATATGAAATAAGAAATAAGAAGTTATAACTATTAATCCTAACTCTATATTTCTAAATAATCCCTCCAAACTGCTTCTCAGGATGCTGCTTCTTGTTCACCAAGGTGAACCTGCACTGTACTTCTCTGGCTAAAAGAGGATAACTCCTATAAGTATCTTATCCTAAGCTAGTTTATAAAATCTTAAATTGATATGAATTTTTTATCTTCAAAAACCTCCTTAAAATAGTATATTAAGTCAAACTTTCATAAACAACTGTCAGTTTCTCTTCACAGAGACTGATGTATCTCCTCATTCTTTCTGTACTTCACTGGTCCAAATCTCTGCGACAATTCTCCCAAAAAAATGCTTTTTAGCACTCCCTGTGGCTCAGAAGGGAAAAGCTCTCAGTAACACTTTTTCTCAGTTCTTTATAAATCTCAGACTCAAATAAAACTCTCAAAAAATAACACAAATCTTCTTTTCTTTAGAGAAATATTCAGCCATCAGCTCTCTCCAAAATCAGTCCAAGACCCAGGCCTAGAAAAATCTATATCTCCCAACTGTCTCTCCTCCCTTAAAATAGCCTCTCCAAGTTCTGTGATCTTCTCCCTTAAAGAGGAAATAATAAAAATCCATAAACCCTTACTTCTGACCTTATCTCTGCTTCTAAGTAGACCATTTAACTAATTAAAAATAATTATAATTAACACTTTTCCATCTGACAATCTGTCTGTCTATCCATCTATCTCTCTGAAATAGTAACTGGACTTGTCATTTCATTACTCTCAGGAATTCTGAACTGGGAAACCTACCTCTGTAAATGCAGATAGCAACTATTCCACAGTTTTCTTTCTTAGACACTTAGACAAGTGAATTGCATAAGGGTACAATGCCTGTATTTGTCATAGATAGGACCTGAATTCTGATCTACTTGGCTGCAGGGCCCACTCTTTATCAATTATGCCATGATCTTTGTTTCATACATCTATTTATATATAAAGATGTGTGTGTGTGTATATCCATGTGCATATATATGTATGTATAAAATCCCCTTTAATTATAAGCACCCACTAATCCAACCATATCATATCTGTTCTTTTTATAATAAAAACATTAATTTTTTTCAAGAATTGTTTTCGCTTCATCTGTAAATGTTATTTCTTTACATTTCCTGTTAGACTTGCCATTTCCTTCTTTAACTTCATTTAGATTTCCTCCTACATACTACAAGTTGGTCTTAAATTTTAAATTATGTTCAAAAAACCTGTTTTTCCATATAATTTCCCCATTTAGTTTATTGTACAAATTATATTTTGTATTTTTATTTAAGTAAAAAATACTGCTAAGGAAACTTGTTATCATTCATAGCAAGAAACTTTTTAGAAGCATTCTCTTTGGCTACTGTAAGGGTGAAAAGGGGGTTTTATGGGTTCGATATATTAAAGATGGTTGCCAGAAGATTGAACAATTATCAATCCTCAATTAAGAATAATCTCAAATCAAAATTGACTTCTATGGAAATTTATTTACATGAGAAGAGAGAGAGGAAGTATGGAAATAAGAATCTGTCCCACTGATTAGTCCAGGTAGATCTTAAACCCTCAGCCGAGGGTTAAAGGGCCTGAGGCCTGGAGGTGAATGGAGCAAAGTTCATTCACAGAGTCTATAAAAGGAAGTTTCTTAATAGAAGCTCAGGAAGATTCAGTCTTTAAACTCACCACGTGGAGCAGTCTCAGTCACGAACCAGCAAAGCTCCCTCAGCTTTCACCAAAACTTCACCAAACCAGCTGCAGCCTCACTCACTCACCCCTCTTTGGAAGGGCTCACATATATGTCACTTCCAGTGCCTTCCCTTAGCCTCCCAGTCCAATCACAATAGATGTTTTCCCATAGAAAGCATAGGGGTTGGTCAGTTGATTCTGATTCATTACTTACTCTAGCACACATGGGTTAGGAACTCCCAGAATTGGAAGGTGCTCTTACCTTTGGTGATTAAATCTAAAGATGGACAGTGGAGACTTAATCTAATTATCTCACTAGGGAATAACTGATGTGTAAAATGCATTTGTTTTTATATCTCTAAAGATTCAGTCTTTGCTAAAGAAGACAGTAATAATGATACCTGTACAGCTAAAGGGATGTAAAAAAGGTACTGGCTACCATGACTGGATATTAAAGTAAGGGACATGCTCCCAAATTTGCTAAGTACCACAAATGGAGATGACTCTTTTGTCTACCTTAGTGCAACATTATTCAGTTATGTGATTTTGAATATGTCATTTAATATCTTTGAAACTCCATTTTATCATTTATAAAGTAAGAGACTAATCAACCCATTGATCCTACTACTGGGCATGCAACTACAAAGAGATCACCTAAAGAAAAATCCTACGTGTGTCAAAATATTCAGAGCAACACTTTTGTCATAGCAGAAAACTAGTTAAGAAAGTGAGTGCCTACTAGTGGGAGAATAGCTTCAGATTTTACTACATAAAAGTAATGTAATAATTTATTTGCTCTCTTAAACTATTTCCATTCCCATTTCTCTATTTTCTGTCAATTTCCCAGTATAGTATTCCATGCTTTAAGACTTAGTTGTTGTTTTTTTTAATTCTGAGCTTAAACACCCATTGCCCTCCAGACATAGAAAAATTTTTACACAGATATCAGTGTAAATGTTAATATATAACATATATAATAATTATATAAAGTGCTTTCAAACTTTAAGTGCTATATAAATGCTATCCATTATAATATAATTGTAGCTGTTACTGCTGTTGTTGTATTGTTGTTCCTATATGACATGAACAGATACAAAGTATAAACAGTCCAGAGAGAGAGAAAGAAAGAAAGAATGTAGTAGTATTCAAGGAATGCCTCTGCATTTTTTTAAATGAAAAGGCGAGAATAAAGTATTCTCCTAAGGAAAATAAGAAAGGAAAATAAGTAAAAGGATTTTAGCCAACAATAGAAAATTCTCATCTACACTAGTAGTTTTGAGAATAGAAAAATGTCATCCAGAGGAGAAAAGGAAGAACCACTGAACACTAGTATTTCAAGGGGACTTCACAAAGAGAAAGAGATTGGAGCTCTGAGAAGGAAGTTGAAGGAATGATGATGTGAATTCTTTGGTATTATCAGGAAGAACACTCAGTAAAAATCAGAAGAGGAAAAAGAATTGTATTGATAGAATGTTTGTTAACCTGATGGAGTGAATTAGTGTCTTCCTGCAGGCATATATCCAGGAAGTCAAATCAGATGATTACTACTCATTTCTGATGATTCTTTTGGGCACAAATGATATTGCCAGAAGGAACTGAGAAAGCACCACTCAAGCTGAGGAAAACTTGCCTAGGAACCTGAAGACCTCAGTCACATCAGTATTGTTTTCCTCTCTGCTACTAATTCAAGATAAGGACTTCTTTGGGAAAAACAAAAATAAAAAACAATGTTTAGAAGTAAATGTATGGAAATGAATATCCTGACTGTAGTATTTGGATTAACAAATCTTATGAAATAAAATAGAATACTGACAGGCACCTGGTCTGTGATATGGAATGAGAAAAGGAAAGTCTTAAAAAGAATGCAGGGAAGTTAATAGTCACAAGCAAAATTAGCTACTTAATTCTGAGAATGACTTAAAAGGGAGGAAAAGTAAAGAGCTAGAATATATTGAGTTGCCTTAGAATTCCTCTTCCCAATTGGTTAATGACTGAAAAAAAATGCAATATATGAATTAAATTGAATATTATTATGCTGCAAAAAATAGCAAAAGAGACAATTTTAGAAAATTATTTGAAGGAAATGATGTAGAGTGCAGTGAGCAGAACCAGAAGAAAAATCTATACAAGGACAACATTGAAAAGAACTCTGAAAGTCTTAAAAATGCAGATTGACCCTTTCTCCAGGAGATATGTGATGAAACATGAAAGACCTCCTAATTGAAGTGATGGACACAGTATGTAGATACATATATTTTTGGACTTGGCCCCTCTGGATTCATTTTGCTTATAACTTAATTTTGTTATAAAGTGTATTTTATTATGTTTTCCCCCTTAAGTCTTACTTCATTGAGGAATTTGGAGAATATAAAAGAGAGAGGGGGGGAGTTTAGCAATAATAGTATCCAAAAAAAAAGAGCACTGTTGTAATAGTTTTATGTGTGTATATATACATATATCCATATATAAACATACAAACAGATGGAAGTTCAAAGGTAAGTACCTACGTGTTGGATAGTATTGAAACTATAAGGATAAAAAATAATAATGACTGAAATAATAATATAAATTAGTATTTTAATTAAAGCCATGCTGATAGATAAAGTTATTAGACCACGCGCTTGTAAGAATTCAAAACCGCCGCCCTTGCCATTATTGTCTCCTGTGTCCTCCCAAGTCTGCTGGCCAAGAGGCCACTCCCCCCCTAACCCAGGAGATTTAAACTCTTTTCTCGTGGAGACATAGGCGTCCCCACGCCCAAAGAACCGGAAACGGAAACCCGTTGGACCACGGGAAATGTAGTTTAATAATTTCCATGTGTCCATAGAAAATATATATACTTTTAGATGACATCTCCCAAATTTCACTTTTACAAAACTAACACATATAATTTATCATTTTTTTTAAAGAAACAATGGCGCAAATGATGAGTGTGATTTCATACAAAATCCTCTTTTGTGTTCTCTATTATCTAAAGATTTTTTTATGTCTACAGGGCAATGGGTGTTTAAGCTCAGAATTTTTTTTAAAAAACAAAGTCTGCAAGCATGGAATACTATACAGGGAAATTGACAGAAAATAGAGAAGTGGGAACGGAAATAGTTTAAGAGAGCAAATAAATTTTTATTTTGTTTTGATTGAAATGATGTAAGGAAAGCCAAGTGACAATTTTCAAGAGAAAGTTGGAAATAAATGCATTTGTCAGTTTAGAAATTTGGAACCAGAAATAATTATATATGCATTTTTCATTTAGTGTTTTTTTTTTCCTCTTATGTAGCTAACCATATTCTTCAAATTGTCTTTTAACATTGTATCTCCTCAGTGTTGTGCTTTGACCATTCTAGGCAACACTGGTAAAGGTAAACGGGAGGAGGAGATTCTTTGTCTAATTATACTGCCCAGCACACACTGTGCATTTAGTAAATCTTTGTTGATTGGTTGATTCATTTTAGCCTATCAAACTTAAATCCTTCATGTCCCTCAGTAATATTCTCTTGGCTAGTTATACAGAGCTTTATACTAATCAGAGGAATCAGAAAACAGCTTGAAATGAAAAGGTATAGAGATCATTTTATCTTACATCCCTAATTATATAATTTCCTTGACTTGGACTCATCTTTATAGAAACAAAATCATACCTCATAAAACTTATGTTAAATAGCCTATCCCCAAATTGAGATCCATAAATAAGAGGTATAATATGTTCTAAGAATGAAAACATTCTCTATACTAAAGCCTTGAATTTGAATACTGTAGTCTAGCATAAAAAGACAGACTTTGAAGCTGTTTAACAAATGAGTAATAAATGTAAAGAAACTTTTGAAGACCATTAATTATGAAGAAAAGATAACAGAACTGAGATTGTTAAATTTAGTTTTTTGTTTTGTTAATTAATTAATTTTTAAATATTTTTCCATGTTTGCATGATTTTTTTCTTTCCCTCCCACCTCCCAGTGCTAACAAGCAATTCCAATGGCTTATTGTACAAGTGTTATCACTTGATACCTATTTCCATATTATTCATTTTTGCTATAGAGCATTTTTTAAAGCCTAAACCCCAAATCACACGTGTGTGTGTCTGTGTGTATATGTAAGATAAGTGGTGTCATATTCTTCTTTTCCTTTTCTACTCTCATGCTTCTTTCTCTCAATGTGGATACCATTCTTTCCCATAAGGAGAGTCCTGGTTTGTTGCCTTGCTACTAGTGGCAAAATCCATTACATTGTATTGTTCCATGATGTTTTCCTTTCTGTGTACAATGTTCTGCTCATTTCACGCTGCATCAGTTCATTGAGGTTCTCCTGGTTCATTTAGAAATCTTCCAGACCATCAATCCATACAGCACGGTAGTATTCCATCACAATCATATACCACAATTTGTTCAGCCATTCCCCAATCGAGGGACAACCCTTTATTTTCCAGTTTTTTTACTAACACAAAGACTGTGGCTATGAATATTTTTCTATAAGTCTTTTCCTTCATTATCTCTTTGGGGTACAAGCCTAGTAGTGATATTCCTGGATCAAAGGGTATACATTCTTTTTAAGCCCTTTGCGCATAATTCCATACTGCCTTCCAGAATGGCTAGATTACAAAACTCCACCAGCAATGCATTAGTGTCTCAATTTTGCCACAACCTCTCCATCATTTATTATTTTCCTTTACTGTCATATTGTCCAATTGGCTAGGTATGAGGTGATACCTCAGAGTTATTTTGATTTGCATTTCTCTAATTACTAGAGATTTAAAAAAAATAAGAAAAATATTAAAAATAAATATTTGACAAAATAAATCAAGGAGGAGTTCTACCATATCCCTTTTATGTCACAAATATGTTACTGATTCCAAAGCTAGGCAGATCAAAAACAGAGAAAGAAAACTACAGACCAATCTTCTTAATGAACATAGATGTTAAAAATCTTAAATAGAATACTAGCAAAAAGACTACAGCAAGTTATCATGAGGGTTATTCATCATAATCGGGTGGGATTTATGCCACAAATGCAAGGATGGTTCAGTATTAGGAAAACCATCCACATAATTGTCTGTATCAACAAGCTAACAAACAAAAATCACATGATTATCTCAATAGATACTGAAAAGCCTTTGATAAAATACAACACCCATTCCTACTGAAAACACAAGAAAGTATAGGAGAAGAAGGGCCTTTCCTAAAAATAATAAACAGTATATATCTAAAACCATCAATAAGCATCATATGCAATGGGGACAAATTAAAAGCATTCCCAATAATATCAGGAGTGAAAAAAGAATGCCCATTATCACCTCTATTATTTAACATTGTACTAGAAATATTAGCAATTGCAATTAGAGAAGAAAAAGAAATTGAAAGTATTAAAGGAGGTAATGAGAAGACCAAGCTCTCACTCTTTGCAGATGATATGATGGTCTACTTAAAAAATCCTTGAGAATCAACTAAAAAAATAATCAACAATTTTAGTAAAGTTGCTGGATACAAAATAAATACACATAAACCATCAGCGTTTCTAAATATTTACAACACATCTCAGCAGCAAGAATTAGAGAAATTCCATAAAAATCACCCTAGACCAGTGAAGGGCAAACTTTTTAAAGAGGGGCCCGAAGGAAAGAAAATGCTCATCTGTCTGTCTCTTTCTAAGGCAATTCTTTCAAAGTTTCATTGTATTGCATCCTATTCATTGTATTTGTCAGATTAGGAATAATGTCACATAGCCGGATAGAACATTTCAGGGGCTCCCATCTGGCCGACGGGCCGTAGTATGCCCATCACTACCCTAGACAATATAAAATACTTAGGAATCTATCTACCAAAATAAACACAGGAATTATATCAACACAACTATGAAATACTTTCCAAACAAATAAAACTAGATCAAAACAATTGGAAAAAAATTGATTGCTCATGGGTAGGATGAGCTAACATAATAAAAATGATAATTCTACCCAAATTAATTTACTTATTTAGTGTCATACCTATCAAACTACCAAAAAACTTTTTTACTAAGTTAGAAAAAACTATAACAAAGTTCATTTGGAAGAACAAAAGATCAAGAATATCAAGGGAACTAATGAAAAAAAAAGACATGAAGGAAGATGGCCTAACAGTACCAGATCTTAAACTGTACTATAAAGCCGTGGTCATCAAAACAATATGGTATTAGCTAAGAGACAGAAGGGAGGATTAGTGGAATAGACTTGGAGTAAATGATGTCGGCAAGACAGTATATGATAAACCCAAAAAGCCCAACTTTTTTGACGAAAATTCACTATTTGACAAAAACTGCTGGGAAAATTAGAAAACAATATGGGAGAGATTAGGTTTAGATCAACATCTCGTACCCTACACCAAGATAAATTCAGAATGGGTGAATGACTTGAATATAAAGAAGGAAACTGTAAGTAAATTAAGAGAACACAGAATAGTATACTTGTCAGATCTCTGGGAAAGGAAAGATTTTAAAACCAAGCAAGAGTTAGAAAAAAATTACAAAATGTAAAATAAATAATTTTGATTATATTAAATTAAAAAGCTTTTGTACAAACGAAAACAATGCAATCAAAATCAGAAGGGAAACAACAAACTGGGAAAAAATCTTTATAACAAAAAATTCTGACAGAGGTCTAATTACTCAAATATACAAGGAGCTAAATCAATTTTGGAAAAAACCAAACTATTCCCCAATTGATAAAAGGGCAATAGACATGAATAGGCAATTTTCAGATAAAGAAATCAAAACTTATCAGTAAGCACATGAGAAAGTGTTCTAAATCTCTAATAATTAGAGAAATGCCAATCAAAACAACTCTGAGGTATCACCTCACATTTAGCAGATTGGCTAAAATGACAACAGGGGAGAGTAATGAATGTTGGAGGGGATGTGGCAAAATCGGGACATTAATTGCACTGCTGATAGAGTTGCGAACTGATCCGCCCATTCTGGATGGCAATTTGGAACTATGCCCAAAGGGCTTTAAAAGACTATCTACCTTTTAATCCAACCATGGCACTGCTTGGTTTATACTCCAAAGAGATGATAAGGAAAAAGACTTGTACAAAAATATTTATAGCCTCACTCTTTGTGGTGGCAAAAAATTGGAAAACGAGGGAATATCCTTCAATTGGGGAATGGCTGAACAAATTGTGGTATCTGTTGGTGATGGAATACTATTGTGCTCAAAGGAATAATGAACTGGAGGAATTCCACATGAACTGGAATGACCTCCAGGAATTGATGTAGAGTAAAAGGAGCAGGTCCAGGAGAACACTGTACACAGGGACTGATATACTGTGGTATAATTGAACATAACGGTCTACTCTACTAGCACCAATGCAAGGATCCAGAGCAAGCCTGAGGGACTTATGACAAGGAAAACTAGCCATATTCGGAGGAAGAATTGTGGGAGTACAAACTCAGAGGAAAAACAACTGCTTGAACACATGGAGTGATGGGGATATTATTGGCAATGTGGACTCTAAACGATAACTCCAGTCCAACTATCAATAATATGGAATTGGGTCTTGATCAATTATACATATAAAACCCAGTGGAATTGTGTGTCAGCTACAGGGGGTGGGAGGGTTTGGAAGAGAGGGAAAGAACATGAAACATGTGACTATGGGAAAATATTTAAATTTTTTTAAAAGATTTTTTAAAAGACTCCAGAAAGTGATTGCAAATGTTATTCACTATGATCAGGTGGATTTATACCAGGAATGTAAGAATGGTTCAATATTAGGAAAACCATCCACCTAATTGACCATTATTTGACACTTTTTCATTTGTTCTTTTTCTAGATTATTTAGTGGTTTGTCCAATTCATTAATCTCTTTTTTTGTTAGTATGAGCACTCGTGGTTATTAATTTTCCCCGAGTACTGCTTTTGCTGTATCCCCAAAATTTTGATAAGTTGTTGACTCATTTTCATTTTTTTGATGAAATCAGTAATTTTTTCTATGATTTTTTTTTAAACCTTACCTTCCATATTACAATCAGTGCTTTGTTCCAAGGCAGAAGAGTGGTAAGGGCTGTGTAATGGGGGTCAAATGTCTTGCCCATGGTCACAGAGCTAGGAAGTGTGTGTGGCCAGATTTAAACACAGGACCTCCCGTCTCTGGGTATGGCTCTAAGTCCACTGAGCCACCTAGCTACCTCCCTGTGATTTGTTCTTTAATCCACCAGTTTTGGAGAATCAGAATATTTAATTTCCAGTTAATTTTTAATTTGCTTCTCAATGTATCCTTACTAATTATCATTATGATCTAAACATGTTGCATTTATTATTTCTGCTTTTCTGCATTTTTTTGCAATAGTTTTATGACCTAGTACATGGTCAGTCTTTGTGAATGTAGCATGTGGTGCTGAAAAGAAGGTATATTCCTTTTTATCCCTATTTACTTTTCTCCATACATCTATTAACTCTAATTTTTCTAAGATTTCATTTGCCTCTCTTATTTCTTTCTTATTTATTTTTTGGTTTGATTTATCAAAATCTGTAGAGGAAGGTTGAGATCTGCCACTAATATAGTGTTAGTATTTATTTCCTCCTTAAGCTCTAATAGTTTCTCCTTTAAAAATCTGGAAATGATACCATTTAGTGAAAAACACAGAGTACTGATATTTCTTTCATCAGGATTCAATTAACTTCCTTATCTCTTTTAATGAGATCTATTTTTTTCTTTAGCTTTGTCAGATATCATGATTGTGACTCCTGCCTTCTTTTTCTTAGCTGATGTCCAATAAATTTTGCTCCAGCCTCTTACCTTTACCCAATGTGTGTCTACTTCATGTATATTTCTTGTAGACAATATATGGTAGGATTTTTTGGTTTTTATCTACTCTAATGTGTGCTTCGATTTTATGGGTGAGTTCATTCCATTCACATTCAGAGTTATGATTACCACCTGTATATTTCCCATCACTTTTATTTCCTCTTTTAGTCCTTCCCTTTCTTCTTTCACTATTTCCTTCTGCACCAATATTTTGCTTTTAATCACCCTTTTCCCCACTCTTATTTTACTTTCTCACTCCCTTCTTATTCCTCTTCTATTTCTCTTTAAGATCTATTAATTTCTCCTCCCCTAGTCTTTCCCTCCTTTTTAATTCTCCTCAGCTCCCACCCCCTTCTTTATTCCCTTTCAACTTTTCTGTAGAATAAGATAGAATTCTATACACCAACAGATATGGCTATTCTTACCTCTCAGAAGTGATTCCACTGATAGTAAGGATTAAATATTACCTATTATATCTCTCTTCCTACCATTCTTTTAATAGCATTCTTCCTACCCCTTCACCCCCCCCATGCGCCTCTTTATGTGGTATAATTTATCCTGTTTTACTTATTCCTTCGAGTTTATCTTAGTACCCTCCACTGAACCTCTGCCTATTAATATTTCTCCTTTCTACTATGATAATAAAATTATTTTTAAGAGTTATAAATATTATTTTTCCATATAGGAATATAATCTATTTGACCTTATTGAAGTCTTTAAAATTTTTCCCCTCTTTTTTTTTTTTAACCATTTTGTGGTTCTCTTGAATTTTGTATTTGGACATCATATTTTCCATTTGGTTCTTGACTTTTCTTTAGGAATACTTAAAAATCTTCTATTTTATTAAGTGCCCATTCTTCCCCCTGAAATTATATAGTGAGTTTTGATTGGTAGGTGATTCTTGGTTGTATGAAGGGTTAAATTTTGGGGTTGGAGTTTGAGCAAAAGTCCGGAGAGCAGTTTCGTAAAACACTAAATACTTAGTTTATTTTGAGAAAAGTTTGGGTAGTAAATAGAAAGGAGCAAATTGATCTCAATCCTAACTAAACATTTCTAAAAAACACTAAATCTGTCTTCTGCCAGGCTAAGTCTGGCCAATCTACCTCCTCTTCCTATCTAATAATACACCCACTATCTAACTACCTATCTAATTTAATCAATAAGAATTAATCACCTTCAACTTCCTTAAATCTGTTTCTCTTTACCCACTTTTCCAACTGCTAGTTTGTATCAGAGACACAGACAAACACCTCTGTTCTCCAGGAAACCCAGAAACAAAAGCTCCTTTCAACTCCCTACAACTCACCTACCAACCATTAGCCACACCCTTCCGTCATCAACTGACAGCCTACACAGCAGGGGGGGCTCTTACTCAGAAATCTTTTTGCTTCCTTGCCTCTTAAAGAGAAAAAGGAAGAAATTAAGAAAACTCTCTTAACATATCCCGCCCCCCATATCTGTTGGAAGATCTCCCCAGTGTATCTTTCAAACAAAACATCCTATACTCTATATTAGAAATAGGGAGAAGTAAAGAGAGAAAGAATGAAAGCAAAACAATTCTTGAAACATGAAAATCTCAAACAATATACAATTATAAATATTTATATCT
This sequence comes from Gracilinanus agilis, assembly GCF_016433145.1. Lineage (NCBI taxonomy): Eukaryota > Metazoa > Chordata > Mammalia > Didelphimorphia > Didelphidae > Gracilinanus > Gracilinanus agilis. The sequence continues at coordinate 281,303,796 of NC_058132.1, read as the reverse complement.
ACAGAATCATAAAATTCTAACTATACAGAAATAAAACCTATTCTTATTATATTCTACAGAAATAAGAACCTAAATATATCAATCCAAATAAATCTTAGCTACTATACATAAAAATAATTAAGAATCTTATATACATAATAATAAGCAAGAACCATATATATATATGTATATATATATATTTATAATATCCACCTTATATACGCATTATCCTTACAGTGGTTGTCGATCAGCACTTATAACCCTTTGAAACACTACCGTTTACGTATCAGTTATTATAATCTTATAAAAGTATATAGTAATTAATATATAAATAGTTATTATAATCCTATAAAAGTATGTTAATTATTATTTTAAATAGATATCCTAAATGTTATAACATAACAAAATATAACAAAATTACATACTTACCCATTGAATTTTACTCTGATATTTTAAAATTAAACTTTTATGCAGAAGAAAATCAAACCTTTTTATTGAACAGCAAAATATAAGTTTAGGAGTTCATTGAAACGTTCTTGAAAATCATGTCCAGTTGTGTTTGTAGTCTTCTTCTTGATGGGTTCAATGTCATTAAAAATAGTATCCAATCGTATGTATAGTCTTATTCTTGATTATCACTTTCGATGGCAGGTACTCTTTTCATGTGTGAACAATGGATCCATGATGTCTCTTCTCATATTTTGATTGTGGTAAGGGTTGTTAGAAGTACTTTGAATGGACTATCCCAGGCCGGCTGTGTTGCTCCTATTAGCTGAAAGTTTTTTATATATACTGTATCTCTGGGATGTACATCATGTAACAAAAAGTCTATAGGTCCAGCTTGCACTACAGTTCCTGATTCATGAAGTTGTTTTTTTTAAAATTTGTAGATCTCTTAGATATTTAGCAATAGTTGTATGTCTTCATAATAATGATGTGTATACAAGGTTAAACAGTTTTGCATGAATAGGTAGATGACCAAACAGCATCTCAAATAATGAGATGAGTAGTTCTCCTCTTGTACTACTTTGCAGATAGAACAATGCTAAAGTTAGACCTTCAGGCCATTTCAAATGAGTCTGGTTATAAACTTGTCAAATTACATAAGCTACACAGACTTTAGATGCAATGTTTGTTATGCCAGGAGCTATCCATACTTTCTTTAACAAATTTATAATTCCTTCTGTTCCAAAATGACCATTTTTATGGATTGATTAGAAAATTTGTTGATAAAAAGTTCTAGGAATTATTCGTTTATCTTCTGATGCCACCTATACCCTATTAATTTATTTAGCCTTAAAGTTTGATTTCCATTTTTTAGCCTCCTTTTCATTATATGCCTGGGATAAATCTGATTCATTAATGATTATCAAATTTAAAATCAGTTCTGGGCCATCTATAACAGCAAGTTTTGCAGCAACATCTCCTCAGTGGTTTCCTTTCGAAACAAAGTCCGTTCCAACTGTGTGGGCAGAGCAATGTACAACAGCCAGGATTTCAGGTAGTTGTAGAGCTGCAAGAACCTCATTTATAATTTTTGCATTTAAGATGGTTTTGCCAGGTGATATTAAAAAACCTCTTTGAAGCCAAAGAGTACCCACAGCATGATATATTCCAAAGGCATATTTTGAATCAGTATAAATTGTTGCTTTTTTATTTCTTGCAATTACACAGGCTTGTTTTAATGCTATTAACTCTGTACCTTTTGCATTTATATTTGATGGAAGTGAAGCTAACCACAGGGTTGTATATTCTGTGACTACAGCTGCTCCAGTGTTATGTATACCATCTCTAATAAAGAAAGAACCATCCATAAACACAATTAGATCTGCATTTTCTAAAGAGATTTTCACAAAATTTTTCTGCCAAAGACACTAATAATTCACAACTATGTAATGGTTCTCCTGTGATTGGTAAATCTGGAAGCAGTGTAGCAGGTTTGAGTGTTTTAAAGTGTTTTAAAGTGGTATTTTCATTTGCTAATAGTTATTTCATATCTTGTAAGCCTTTGGTCTGAGAATGCCTGTGTTCTCTGTCTTTGCAATAATGCTTCTACTTCATGGGGACATATTATTGTTAGTGGGCATCCCCACACTAAGTCTGCAGATTTTGTTACTAGTAGAGCTGTTGCAACACCTCCTCTAAGACACGTCAGTGCTCCAGAAGCTATGTTTCTAATTGAGCTGAATAATATGTAATAGAACATTGAACAGGTCTCAAAGCTTATGTTAAGACACCTGAGGCTATTCCTCTTCTTTCACGGACATGCAGAATGAATGTTTTTTTTTTATAATCTGAAATGCCTAGAGCAGATTCAGATAAAATCTCCTGTTTTAATATGGTAAATGCTGCTAGGTGTTCTGCATCTAATTTAAGTGGTTCAGTAACTGCATCCTATGTCAATGCTATAAGGGGTATGGTAATTTCCCCATATTAAGAAATCTATTGTCTGCAAAAACCCATTGTTCCCAAAAGTGCTCTTAATTGTCTTTTCATGGATGTAGCTCTTAATTTTTTGATATCTTCAATACATTTAGGGGAAATGAAACAGGAACCTTTAGATAAAACAAATCCTAAAACTCCACTTTTGGGAGACACTACAGAACCTTTGATATGTAGATTTTGCATATTCTTTTACATAACTCTGACAGGAGATGTTTGCTATCTTCTTGGCAGGCTTCAGCATTTGGCAAGGCCAAGAGTAAATCACCCACAAGATGTATTAAATGGCTCTCCTTAAACTCAATATTTGCCAAATCTTGTGTCAAAATTTTTGAAAACAGAGTTGGGCTTTCTATATAACCCTGAGGCAGACAGCACTATGTATAATGAAATACTTTCTATGTGAATGCAATATGTTTTGGGAATCTTCATGGATGGATGTTGAAAAAAAAGCAGAGCAGAAATCTATTACTGTAAAATATTTAGCAGTGCTAGGAATAGAGGAAATAATAGTTGATGGACTTGGAACAACAGGATGTCTTTTGATTACATTGTTATTAATAATCCTTAATTCTTGGACAGACAAACCCATTTTCTCTAGTTTTGGTTTTTTAATAGGCAGTGTAGGCATATTGTATTCATATTTGCATGGGATTGTTATTTTCTGTTTGACTAAAGAATTTATCACAGTGTAATTGCCTCTTTTGATAATGGATATTGCAGAATAGGTGGAGGTGGAACACCTCTGGTTCCAATTTGAACCAGAAGAGCATATTTAAGCAGGACTACATCAGTAGAAGATGTAGCCCAGAGAGATTCAGGTATATCTGTTGTTATTTACGATTTGAGTTTTATCCACCCCTTGATTATCTAAAAAGAGTACTGGGAACAAATTTTCTAGATTCTTCAAATAGTTATATAGCTTGATATATGCATGCAAAGCTGAAAAAGAGTGTTTTTATTGAGAGCTATTCTCCTGAAGGGAAATGCAGCTCCAGAAGGGGTTCATTCTCTCTTTCTCTCTGTCTCTCTCTCTCTTCTTTGTCAGACTCTCTCTGCCAAGAGATTCTAACTGTTATATTTGACAGTTGGCTTCAGGTACCTTTTCATTTTTCATATATTACTTTTAGGAGTTCATTATAAATTTAAGGTTCATCGCTTAGCATAGGCTAGTAAGATAAAATTTTAATTTAGATAGTGAGTCTAGTTTAAGTTAAGTCTAATTTGGCAGACAAGAAGCAGCAGCAAAGAAAACAGTCAGATTTTGGCAGGGATGGGGTAGAGGGTGGTGTGGTGGTGGTATTTAATGATTTTTAGTATAAGGTTAAGAGTTTATCTATCCTATTCCTAACTCCTAGTATCTATTCTTTTTAGTCTCCCTTCCTCTATTATAGAACAAATAAAATAACAGTTGTATCCAACTGCTTCCGGCCTTCTACCCCATTGTCTGCAAGTTAGTTTACCCCAACTACTTAAGGACAATTAATCAATACTCCTATCAATAAGTATTACCAATAATAGCTTCAGGTTACACATTGGAGTTGGCAAGTCACAAGGATTTTGAACCTAGAATCTGTAATAGGAAGAAGTAATAACTATGGTATTTGAAATTATGGCTCAAGTGATACAAGAAGGCATTCCATTATACCTTCAACAACTTCCTTTACCTAAATCCTCCAGTGAGATTTTGCATCTCATAGTGCTGGACATTTTGAAGTTAATGGCATTGGTTAGATTGGTCACGCTATTGGGATTGGTACAAGGGTACCAAATATACTCAATAATGGCTCAGATAATAACCAGAAAGAAGAAACAAATAAATGATAGGCAAAACAGAAATTAGATTAGTGTTTTTAGAAGACTTCATTGCAAAACTGACAAAAACCGTCACTAGGCAGAGTGAAATAATAGCTCAATTTGGCAAACCCACCACTAATATCATTAATACTGCTTCTAATACCAATGACAAAACAACCACTGCTACCAAAACCTAAATATTGCAGTCCTTTAATATAATGGAATGTTATATGTAATGGAATCATGAATTAAAGCAACTAAGAGGTGAATTAATTAGCAGAACCAGGAAAATAATCATATGTAATAACTACAGCATTTTGAAAAGAAAGAACAAGAACAATAAAAGATAACTGAACATTTTAATTGCAACCTTGTCCTTGAAAAATATAAGAAAATGTACCTTCCTTACTTATTTGCAGAGGTTGGGGACTATGAATGTGCATACATTTTCCGTAGAAACAAGTACGTGGCTCAGTAGATAGAGTGCCAGACCTGAAGTCATGAGGACTCTTCTTCCTGAGTTCAAATGCAACCTCAGATACTTGCTAGCAGACACTGCCTGTGAAAAGTCACTTAATCCTGTTTGCCTCGGCTTCTCATCAATAAAATGAACTTTAAGAAGGAAATGGCAAGGCATTCCTATATCTTTGCCAAGAAAACCCCAACTGGAGTCAGGACTCAACAATGTATTTTCAGTCTTGCATGTTGTTTTTGTTGAGCTGCTTTCTTTCTCCTTCCCCTCCTCTTCTTAGTCTTTATTACAGTGTTTGGAAGGAGAAAGATATATTTGGAATATAAAATGACTTAAAAACAAAAAATAATAAATTACTGACTATCCTTTCTTCAAAGTATATTTAATGCTTTAAAGACCTCATTTTAAATTTTAAATTGTTTTATCTTTTTTTAATTTAATTTTTAATTAAATTAATTTAATTTAAATTTTTAAATTTTTTTAAATTTTTAAAATTAAATTTAAATTTTAAATTTTTGTATCTAGACATTTTAAATTATTGTATCTAGGCAGATGGTGCCTAGATATTTATTATTTACTTTTGCTGCTCATTAAAAATATTTTTGAATTCCCAGTTCCTTCCTGGCCCTCCCTCCCTCTCCCAGCCAGACATACTCATTGAGAAGGCACGCAATATTATATCACTTATACATGTTAAACGCATTTTCATATTAGCCATGTTGCTTTAAAAAAAAAAGCAAAAATTAAAGTTTAAAAAATGCTTCAATATCTATTGAATTAATCACTTTTCTCTCTGAAGGTAGATAGCATTTTTCATCAGGAGCCTGTTGGAATTGTCTTGGATCACCATGTTGATCAACTCATTTTTGTTAACCATTATTACAATATCGCTGTAACTGCAATGTTTATATCAAAAAATATATATCAAACATAAAATTTTTAAAAAGTTAACTCCATCAGTAAAATAAGGATAATAATTATGTAATTATTGAGACTCAGATTTTCAAAGCATATCAAGAAAACAAATATAGGAACATTAGAGACAACGCTTGAATGGATGACAGAATTGATCAAGACTAATATTATCGTTTTTCAGATGAGAAGAATAAGATACAGAAAGTGTACAAAATAAATGACTCAATTAGTATAATAATTCCTGAATTCCTACTCATTGGTCATTTTTGGGTGCTTTAAGTAAACCTTAAATGAGTAGCTATTCAGCTCATTCTACTGAATAAAAGATTATACAAGAATCCAAGCTGCTAACCTTTAAACAGATTTAAATCTATATAAGGAATAGTATTTTCTGATGTAGTCAACTCCTTTAAAATGTTATCTTCCTTCCTGGTTAAGAAATTTAACCGGGGCCTACAGGAGTGATTTTATTTAATTTTTCAGTCTTAAGCAACTTTAATGAGGCTTTTGAAGTTCCTTTTTTAAGGTGTCCCATTTCAAGTACTTCTCTTGACGTTACCTACCATCTACAGTGATTTATGTTGCCATCTAATCCTGCTCATACTTATATGGGATATTTCTTCAATGACTCAAAAAATTATATTGCATATGTGCTTTTAAGTACACACAATATAAAACATATAGAAGGTTTATTATTAATATTTTACAAATAAAAATAAGGCAACAAATAAGTGAAAAGCTTTTTTGAAGCACTTATATGTAAAGTATTGTGTTATGATTAAGCAGGATATAAAATCAAAGGCAAGATAATCTTTTGACCTCAAGGACATTACATTCCAAAAATTAAAAAAAACATATATAAGAGTAGTGATGGTGTTTTAGATTGCAAAGTCACAAAGATGAAGTGAATGGTGTGACAGGGAAGGCAAATTCAACTTGCTTTTAGCCAAGCATAAGATTCTAAGTTACTGTACAGGATCTTAAAACTGAAACCATATTATTTTGCTGTACACCTAGAATACTTCTCAGCATAAATACTACTCCTTTGCCAATATGATGCTACTAATCACAATTTCTTTTTAAACCCTTGCCTTCCCTCTTAGAATCAGTACTATATATTGGTTTCAAGGCAAAAGAGAGGTAAAGGCTAGGCAATGGGGGCTAAGTGACTTGCCCAGGGTCATATAACTGTGAAGTAAATGAGGCCAGATTTGAACCTAAAGTCTCCCATCTCTAGGCCTGGTTCTCAATCCACTGAGCCACCCACCTGCCACCTTACTAGTCACAATTTGATATTGGAATGGTAATACTTCTTATCTTATCAGTTTATAATCTCCAGAGGGAGGGGTAAGGAAAATACTATTTCATAAATATATGGAAACAGTATTAAAATATAAATGTTCAGCCACAAAAGAACCAAAAAGTCAAATAGTAATAATAACCTTTTTTTTTTTTAAATAAAACCCTTACCTTCTGTCTTGGAGTCAATACTGTGTATTGGCTCCTAGGTGGAAGAGTGGTAAGGGTAGGCAATGGGGGTCAAATGACTTGCCCAGGGTCACATAACTGGGAAGTGTCTGAGGACAGATTTGAACCCAGGACCTCCCATCTCTAGACCTGGCTCTCTCTCCACTGAGCTACCCAGCTGCCCCCAGTAATAATAACCTTTTCAACGTTTTTAGTTTTGATAAAAAGAAGTTATAAGGTAAGGCTTTTCAAACCAGGAAGTTTACAACCAATTAAAATGAGAGAAAAGAAATTATTAAAAACTATTCTGCCTAAGTATATGCCAATAAAACTTAAGATCTAAATAAAATAGATGAATATTTACAATAATTAAATAAGCCCTAAATTTCCTCAGGAAAGAACCTACCAGGATTACAAGTGAATTTTACCAATATTTTTAAACAATTCCAATAGTACATAAACTGTTTGAAAATTTTTTGGAAAAGTCTTTCATATTCCTTTAATGACACAAATATGTTCTTGATACCTAAACCAAAGAGAATAAAAAAAAACTATAAATCAATTTCCCTAATGAATTTTGTTGCAATAATTTTAAATAAAATACTGGAAAAGAGACTACACCAATGTATTACAAAGATCTTACATTGTGGTCAGGCTTGATTTGTACCAGGAATGCAAGTCTAGTTCAAAATTTAGAGAAATTATGATCATAATTTGACATATTAAGAACAATAAAAGCATATAATTATTAATAAACACTATTTTTTAAAGAAAAATATACTTCCCATTCTTATTAAAATCACTAGAAAATATTGAAAAGAATTTTCCTTAGATGGTAAGTAGTTTCTATCTATAACCAAGAATAAGCTTTATTTATACTGGGGATAAACTAAAAACCTTTCTGATGAGATCAGGGCTAGAGCATAAATGACTGTCATCACCATTATTATTCAGTATTGTACAAGAAATGTTAGTTATAAAAAAAATGAGATAGAAGAAACACATGTGTAATGAGTAGGCAAAGCTATAACTTTTGGAGATGTTATATTGGTTTATTTAGAGAAACCTAGAATGTCAACTAAAAGTCTGGTTGAAACAGTTTCAACGAATACGGCATGTCAAATAAATTCATACAGTTCTTCATTGTTCTGATATATTAACAAATCCAACAGCAAAACATATAAAAATTCCATTTACAATTACTATAAACTGTATAAAATACTTGATAGTCTAACTGCCAAGAAACACTCAGGAACTATGTAAACACAATTATAAAGTCTTCATACAGAAAAATGACAGATCTAAATAATTGGGAAAATTTTAATCACTCGTGTAAGGTGAACCAATATACTAAAAATAATAGTACTACCTAAATTCATTTACATATTCAGCACTATACCAATCAAAAAATCATAATAAAAATCACTTTTAGGGGAAAAATGGCCAAGAATTTCAAGGGAGTTTGTGGAGGGAAAAAGAAAAATGCAACTTAGCAATACCAGTTCTCAAACTATACTATGGAATTGTAATTATCAAAATAACTTGATAATAGGGAAGATATTCTAAGATCAATCAGTGAAATGAATTATTTGTACAATATATAGAAGCAAATGAGCACAGTAAGCTAATGTTGGATCAACTGAAAGATCAGAACTGTTGGGACAAAAACTATTCAGCAAAAGAAATTAGTAGGGAAACTGTAAAGTATTATCACAGAAACAGAAACCAGTACAATACCTACACCACCATAAGTTCAAAATAACTGAATGATTTAGACAAAAGATTAATGTAAGCAAATTAATGGAATATGGAAGAAATTGCAGGTATGAAAATGTTCGTGAACAAACAAAGCTAAAATGTATATTTTTGATTACATAAACTTAAAAAGGTTTTGCAAATGCAAAAGCAGCATAAGTAAAATTAGAAGAAAAGCAAGAGAGTTTTCTACAGATTTCTCTGATAAGCCTCATTTCTAAAATATATATAAGAAGCTGCTGGGAATTGATGGAAACTATGAGTCAGAGAAGAGGAGGTGGGGAGTATTATTCTAGAAATATCCAGAAAATTCCAAAAGAAAGGGGGACAACCAGTGAAAATGCATGGAACCTAGAGATGTAGTTTCTTATTTGAGGAACAAGGAAGAAGCCAGCCAGGGTCACTAGATAACAGAGTACATAGGGATGAACAAGGTATAAGAATGTCAAAAAGGTAAAATGAACAGATAATGAAGGGGTTTGAATGCCAAACATTTCTGGATATAATAGGGAGCCACTGGAATTTATCGAATAGGGTAGGAGGTAGATCTGTGCTCTATATAGATTAAATTTTATTATATGGAAGGTGGACTAAAGGAATATTAAATTGGAATTAAATGGAAATTGGACTGGAATGCAGAGAGAATCAAGACAGGAAAACCAACCAGTGGGTTTTGTATTATTGTGGGCATGAGATGATGAGAGCCTGTACCAGAGCGATGGCAGTGTCAGAGAAAAGAAGAGGGCATGAACTTGAGAAAGTAAAATTAATAGGATTGGCAACAGATTTGATATTGTTGATAGAAAATGAGGAAATAAGGATGACATCTAGATTGTGAGCCTGAGTGACTTAACGGTGATTCCCCACCAATAATAGCAAATTAAATATTGGTAGGGGATGGTGATGTCAAGGAATGACAAGTAGAAACCTAAATTATTTTGTTCATATTCCTACGATATTAGCAGGAAGAAAAAAAAAAGGACAACCTTCTAAAAAATTGGGTAGACCTCAATGGCAAATTTATAAAATCTCATTTGATGGGGCTTCAGTTTTCAGAGTTGAAATTATTTACGAAATGAATGATATCATAGATCCATTTGACTCTTGAGTATGTCCTGTATTGTACCTCTGAATGTATTACCATAGAATGCAAACATCTATAGGATAGAGATTCCTACCTTTGTATTTTCATCTCTAGCATCTAGCGCTATACTTTGCACATTATAGGTCCTTAACAGATGGTTGTTAAATTATTGGTCAGTAGTCAATGGTAAATAACATTGTTGTTGTTTGTCATTCGTTTTGAAGAAGACCTATAACAGCATTGGTGAACCTTTTAGATATCGGGAGCCCAAACTGCACCCTCATGCCAACTGTGGGCCCCCTGCATTACCCCAGACAGCAGAGGGAGGAAGTGCTCATACTGGACTGCTGAGCAGAGAGACAGGGCATATGAACATTGTCCCCAGGAAGGTGGAGAGGGTTAGGGGAGCAGCCAGGGCAAATGTGCCACACCTTCACCATCACAGACTTATAACATCAAAGGTGTATCTTGATTTGCCCGTGGTTTGGATTTAAGTGAGAAGGAATTGCATGAAGTCATCAATATCACTGTCTTCTAGAGCCATTGAAGTCCAATGGCAAGACCAAAGTCAGAGCAACTGAAAATGACCGAGGATGCAGTTAATGAACTTGGTGTCTACAGTGTCTGAGGGAGCTCCAAGTGTTTCCTAGTGCATGCTTCAGCATCCTTCATGACCGGTGGAACCATTATGCCAGGGAAGTCTTCACATCCTTGGGGTTGTAAAAATAAATAGGTGAGCTGTAAAAATATGTGAAAACTATGCAAATAAAGGTTCAAAACTATTCTGATACTTTTGATAGGTGTAATCAAAAGTATCTTCAGTGATCAAGTGAAGTGAAGCTCATAGATGAACTTCTCTTCAGGGCTAGGCGCAAGGATGCTAAAGAGACTCTTGTTATAAAAAATAAAATATTTATTGAAATATATAAGGATAAAAAGATTTCTAACTAAGGAATTCTAATTCCACACAAATAAAACTCCCTGGTTCCTCAAGGAACAACTTCTCCTGTGTTTCACAGGCTACACTAATCCTTCCTGATCTGACTAACCCAAATTTATACTGTTCTAAATAAAACTACCACTTTTATCCTTATAATTCTTAACTTCACCTCTAAGTTATAAAAATAACAAAGGCTAGCTTGTTGAGTCTCAACAAGAATCAAGCTAGGACTCTGAGCCTTAACAGACTCAGAATCCAAACCAAAGACCAGACTTTGGTCTTCTCAGAGTTAAAGCAATCTATAAAAACCGCAATAGATATTCACTAGTGTTTCCCAAATTGGAAAAAGAAAACACTAAGCTCCTTCAGGGCTTTCCCTCAGACAGAGAGAGAGAGGCAAAGATGTTACCTCCTCCAGCCCTGAGAGAGAGCATCCCCTGTGTGTCTCTGCCAACTGCCAGAGACCAAATGCCAACTACCAGAGAAAAACAGTTATAACTGTCAGCATTTGAAATTGACACTCTCAGCTCTGCTTCAAACTCCAGTTCTTTCTCAAGCCAGCTTCTCTATTTCTTATATCTAAACTAATAAAACAATACTTATTTTCTAATATCATCCCTATAGGGTAGACATCCCCCTAACTCATAGACAGGTTTGAGATCTGTTAGTTACTCTCAACCTGATTTAGTCCATCTGCCAAGATGGTTTTTCTGGGAAGTGGCTTCGGTATTGCTGTGGCTTCTTGTAGCTTAGAACTACTTGTGAGATTAACTATAAAGTGGACACCAAATGTGGACAAGTGGCCCTGAAAAGGACTCAGCAAACCCTCTCACCAAAGGTATTAGTCCTTCTGGAACACTCAATATCTCCCAGATATTTAAGTGCCTACTATATGCTAGGCAATACCCTGGGGATACAAAGAAAGGCATAAGACAGTCTCTGCCTCAGGGAGCTCATATTCTAATGGGGAAAGACATTACATAAAAGAAACTGAAATGAAAGGATATCTGATATGGCTTTCATCTTGCCAAATTATAAGTTTCTGGATATTCTGATACCCAGGAAGACAGTCACAAAGGAAATAAGGAGGTGAATTTCTTGAGTAGACTTTTTTAGATTGTAGAGAATTAGGGGATTGCTCTTAAATGTCCAACCTTCACTCTTTCCAATCAGAGGGAAGGAGAGAGGACTTAAAGGAGAAAAGGGCAGCGAAGAGGAATATGTGTTTCAGAGTTGATTGCATCTTGCAGAATGATGAGTTACTAGAGATCATGAAATCTGGTACTTCAGCCAGGTGAGAAATGATAAGATGAATACTCTTAGTACCCCTCATGATTGGTGCATTTATAGAAGAAAGAGCTTTTGATATTCTTTATTGAAAATTGCCCCAGCTTAGCTATTTCATGAAATCATGAGGCAGCAATTAAGATTCTTTAGGGCTTCATATAATGTATTACATGAATATGATGTTTTTCAGGATGTGTTGGAGTACAACCAAAATAAGGTTGAGTTAAGGAGGATTTATTAGCTTCTTCTTTTGGTAATTTTGTGGAAGAAAAGAAGCAAGTAATTTATATATCGTATAGCATCAACAACCACCATAGCACAGTTCTTTTAAGGTTTGCAAATCACTTTATATAATCTCATTTGAACCTCAGAAAACTTAATTCGGAGATAAACAAAATTTGTTAGTTCCCAAGGAAATATTGTTTCCCTGAGAAACCAGGAAAAACCTTGTATGAACTGGTAAGGAGTGAAATGAGCAGAACCAGAATAGCTTATACAATAACAACATTGTAGAGAGAAACAGTTTTTAAAGACTTAAAAACTCTAATCAGTGAAATAGCCAATCTTGCTTCAAGAAGACTGGTTATTAGGAATGCAACCCGCATTCCTAACCTAGAGTTGATGAACCTATTGTAGAGTGAAACACTCATTTTTGGACATAGCCGGTGTGGCAATTTATTTTACCTGACCATAGTTCTTATTATTTCTTTTTCTTTTTTAAGAAAAGGAGAAAAAAGGAAAGAAAATAATTCTTCATAAATGGGAAAAGAATTAACGTAAAACAAACATACCCAACCAAAATTTTTAAAAAGTTTAACAAGATTAAAATATGCAATCTTTATTTTGATCTTAAAGAACTCTTCTAAGTTAGGCATCTTATCTGATATCAGATGTTATTGCCTTGGAGTAATAAACAGAGCCCTTATACATTAGGATTAAGTTGTCCAGGCTCTTCCTGTTCACATCATCTGTACAACTTTTCTTAAGATTCTTAAATTAGCTTCAGTCCAAAGTGCTAGAGTTGTGTTTTTGTTTTTTGAAGTAATTATGGCTATGTTTCTAGAAGCTCTAAAATCAGATTTTGTAGATCATAAATAATAGATGTAAGACTGGAAGAGAACCTAGAGGCTGAATCTAGTCCTTTCATTTTATAGATGAGGAAACTACTCCAGGGAAGTTGTGACTTGCTCAGGATTACATTGTTAGTAATCATTTGACTTTGGATTCAAACCCAGGTCTTCCTCTTTCTAAGTACAGCATCTATCTACTGTACAATTATGTGAGGGTAAAAAATTAAAACAATACTTTACCTGAAGTTTTTTTTATTATATTTAGGAATGCAACATGTACATAAGTATATTTATGTCAAATACAAACAATGTAATTTCTAAATGGAGTGTTAATTTATTGGAGCTATCTCAAAGAGGCACCTTAATTATTCTTTGAGGGAAACTGGATTTGGGGGATGGATTTTGGAAGGGAATATATTCCAGATATGATGGAAGGTAGAATATTGTTTTAAATCAGGAGCTAGCTGTCTTCTTTGATTGAAAGGGAAAGTATGTGCAGAAGAGTATTATGAAATTCCATTAAGAAGAGTAGGTGGGAGTGGTGTCATAGTGGGCCTTAAAAGCCAGTCTAAGGATTTCCTTTTTTTTTTTTTTTTTTTTTGAGGCACAAAGGAAAATTTTTTAGTACAGAAATATCATTAGATCTTTGTTTCAGAATATCAGTCCAACTTGATTGGGCATAAAACATTTGGTTGTATACTGTCTTCCAGACTTTGTTTATTTCCATTCTTCCTATTGTCAGATGCTTTGGGTCATTCTGCTTTGTAATTTCAGTCCATTTCTTCAAACTTTCATACAGTGCCAGGTGTATTTCTCTTAGCTCTCAAGTGTCCTTTCAGTGTCCTTTCTCTCAATAGCCAAGGTTTCACTTGGTTTAAGTTGAAACTTCTCTACTAGATAAACTATAACTTTGATTCCATATTCAGAATTTACCAGAAAATAAGTGCCAATTAGGAAATAAAAACCCAGCCAAGAAAAATAAGATTAAATTACAATATTCCTTCATTTTTCTTTCCCTAATTTTTCTTCAATTGAAGCAAAGTTAGACTTTTTCGAAAGGAACTCTTAATGGAATATTATGAGGAAAACAAAATGAAAAATTACCAAGGAGAGAAGCAAATGATTTCACATAGTAGGGTTTCCTTAAATGTCTGGCCACAGATTAGCATATAATCCTTATTCCTGTTTTTCACCCAGAAAGTCTCTAGGTCTCCTAAAGTAAAAATGACCATATATTCATCCTTCTGTAGTTAATACTTTAGAGTATGGGTCAGCAACATATGGCTCTCGAGCCATATCTGGCTCTTTCTGCAGGAGCCATAAAGTCAATTTTTTTTTCAGGCGCTTACAGGAGTGCGCACTGTGAGCACTGTACAGCTCTCACGAAATTACATTTTTAAAAATGTGGCATTTATGGCTCTCACGGCCAAAAAGTTGGCAACCCCTGCTTTAGAGTCTTTTTAATTGAATTATCTTTAATGATCTTTCTCTTTACTAGAATCTAAGTAGTCATGAGTTTTATCTGAAATCTTCCTATTTTTCTCCTGAATTTCATTCCTGTTTCTAAAGTGTAAAATGTTTATAGTTTAGATTTTTAAATTATGATTAAAATCCTATGTTAATTTTTTAAATTTAGAGTATTTTTCCATGGTTACATGATTCATGTTCTCTCCCCTCTTTCTCCCCCTCCCCCCACCCCCCAGAGCTGACAGCAATTCTGCTGGGTTATACATGTATCATTGTTCAGAACCTATTTCCATGTTACTCATATTTGCAGTAGAGTGATCTTTTAACATTAAAACCCTAATTATATCCCTATAAAACCACATAATTGATGATATGTTTTTCTTCTGCGTTTCTGTTCACACAGTTCTTTTTCTGGATGTGAATAACGTTCTTTCTCACAAATTCCTTTAGATTGTCCTGGATTATTGCATTACTACTACTAGTAAAGTCTATTGCATTTGATTGTGCCATAATGTATCATTCTCTTTGTACAATGGTTCTGCTCCTTTCCCTCTGCATCAATTCCTAGATATCTTTCCAATTCACATGGAATTCCTCCAGTTCATAATTTCTTTTAGCACAATAGTATTCCATTATTATCAGATACCACAATTTGTTCAGCTATTTCCCCAATCAATGGACACCCCCATTTTCCTTTTTTTTTTTTTGCCACCACAAAGAGTGCAGCTATAAATATTTTTGTACAAGTCGTTTTCCTTATTATCTTTTTGGGGTACAAACCCAGCAGTAGTATGAATGATTCAAAGGGCAGGCATTCTTTTAGAGCCCTTTGCGCATAGTTCCAGATTGCCCTCCAAAATGATTAGACCAATTCACAACTCCACCAACAGTGTCCCAATTTTGCCATGTCCCCTCCAACATTTGTCACTTTCCTTAGCTGCTATATTGGCCAGTCTGCTAAGTATGTGGTGATATCTGAGAGTTGTTTTAATTTGCATTTCTCTCATCAGGAAGGATTTAGAACACTTTTTCATGTGTTAATCCATAGTTTTGATTTCATCTGAAAATTGCCTATTCATGTCCCTTGACCATTTGTTAATTGGGGAATGGCTTGATTTTTTGTAAATTTGATTTAATTCCTTATATATTTAGGAAATGAAAACTATGTTCAAGAATATTGTTTAAAAATATTCCCCCAGTTTGTTCCTTTCCTTCTAATTTTGGTTGCATTGATTTTGTCTGTACAAAACCTTTTTTAATTTATATAATCAATTTTACATTTTGTAATATTCTCTGTCTCTTGCTTTGTCTTAAATTCCTTCCTTTCCCATAGATCTGACAGGTATACTATTCTATGTTCACCTAATTTATTTATGATTTCACTCTATATTTAAGTCATTTATCCATTTTGAATTTATCTTGAAATAGGGTGTAAGATGTAAGATGTAAGATCTAAACCTAATTTTTCCCATACTGTTTTCCAATTTTCCCAGCAGTTTTTGTCAAATCACAAGTTCTTATCCTAAAAGCTGGAATCTTTAAGTTTATTGAACACTAGCTTGCTGAGGTCATTTATCCCTAGTCTAGTCCATTGATCCAGCCTTCTGGCTCTTAGCCAGTACCATATTGTTTTGATAGAGCTTCTGTTTTATAATACAGATTAAGATCTGGTACTTCTAGGTCCCCATCTTTCATATTTGTTTTCATTATTTTCCTTAATATTCTTGATCTCTTGTTGTTCCAGATGACCTTTGTTATAATTTGGCACTAAATAAATAGATTAATTTGTGTAGGATGGCCATTTTTATTATGTTAGCTCATCCTACTCATGAGCGATTAATGTTTTTCCAATTGTTTCTCTCTGATCCTCTTCACCAATGTTTTGCTTTTTGTCACCCACCCACTTCCTCCTCCTTCCAATTACCCCCTTTTTCCCTTGTCTTATATCCCTTCTACTTCTCTATGGGGTAAGATAGAATTCTATATCCCACTCAGTATACTTGTTTTACCTTCTCTGAGTCCTTTACAGTGAAAGTAAAGTTTAAGCATTGCTCATCACCATTCTTATCCTCCCCACTCTATAATGATTTTTCACAAGATATATACACATACATACATACATACATATATATATAAAATTTACCCCATTCTATTTCTCCCTTTTTCTCTCAGTGCAACCCTCTCAGCCTTGATTAATTTTTTCCCTATCATTCATATGCATATATATCATATCATACATACATATTCCATATCATCATAATCATCTTCTCCACCCTCTTTCTCAGTAAAATCCTTCTATCTTCTGTACTACTAAGTGTAATTTTTGAGAATTACAGAAATCCTCTTTCTATGTATATACATATAAACATTTTGACCTTAAAGAGTCCATTAAATTTTCTCTTTCCTATTTACCTTTTGGGGCTTCTCTTGTCTCTTGTGTTTGAACTTCAAGTTTTTTGTTTACGTTTTGCTTATTTCTCAGGAATGCTTGGAAATCTTCTATATTATTGAATGTCCATTTCCCCTCCCTGAAAGAATATTCTCAGTTTTGATGGATAGGTGATAATAGGTTGTAAACCCAAGTGTTTTGCCTTCCTGAATATCATATTCTATACCTTTCGATCCTTTACTGTAGAAGCCACTAGGTCCTGTGTGATCTTGATTGTAACTCCGTGGTATTTGAATGGTTTCTTTCTGGCTGCTTGAAGTATTTTTTCTTTGGCTATTATATTCCTGGAAGTTGTCATTTCAGGATTTCTTTCTGGAGGTGATCTGTGAATTCTTTGAATTTCAGTTTTAATTTCTTGTTTGAGGATCTCTAAGTATTTATCTTTGATAATTTCTTGTAGTATGATATCCAAGTTTTTTTCTTGATCTTAGCTTTCAGATAGTCCAATAATTATCAAATTGTCTCTCCTAGATTTATTTTCTGCATCAACTTTTTAAAATATTTCACGTTTTCCTCTATTTTTTCATTCCTTTGATTTTGTTTTATTGTTTCTTGATTTCTCATGAAATCATTAGTTTCTAGATGGTCAATTCTGATTTTTAAGACCTGATTTTCCTCTGTCAATTTTTGGTCCTCCTTTTTCAATTGGTTCATTTCTTCTTGCATTACTTATCTTTCTCCTTGTATCACTTTCAGTTCTCTTTCCCACTTTTCCTCTGCCTCTCTTAATTGATTTTTGGTTTTGAAATTCTTTTTGAGTTCTTCCACAATCTGTGCCCAATCTGTATTTTTCTTTTAGACTTTGGATGTGTTTCCTTTACTTTCACTGTCCTCCCCTTCTTTGTCTGTACCTTGCTCTTTATCTTTATATCTTTATATAGAGTTAGGTGCTTTTTTTTTCTTTGCTCATTTTTCCTATCTAATTATAGATAAGTTTGGGCAGGATGATATGATGTTCTGAGGACTGAGATCTCTCAGAGCCTCCTCCCCCTGCAATTGGCCCTTTTGATACTGATAGCTTATAGTATTTCCTTAGGCTTAAGTGTAAGCTTTTGTTCTCACTGTGATCTTGATCAGTTCAGGGACTGATCAAATTCTAGCCTCAAGCTTTAGGCTCCAGCTTTTGGTCTATGTACTTGATGCAATCAAGCACACCCTTGATTATCCTGTCTGCCCTGAGCTTTAGACAAAAGGATCAGTACTTAGTACTGAAATAGGTTAATAAAATGACTCCCCAGGGTTTGTAAAAGTGTTGTTGATGTTATATATTCAGAGGAATTCACTCTCCAAGCCTGATTAGGTCTGAGAGTCAATCTAAGGAAACAAAGCTATCTGATTTTCTTTGTAAACCAGTAAAATAGTTTTATATAGGAAATTAAAATAAATTGATTGAGGTCCAGGGTCAGAGGAGTCCCTAACTATAAATCTAGATATTCCTCCTTCCTTTCTACAGGCCTCTTCTTCTTTTTCTTCAAGCCACACTTTACTACTCTGAACTCTGTAAAATTCCAGTCTAACTATCTTTCCTGAGCTGACTGGTCCTCAAATTAAAGATAGTCACAGTACAAGTTCATCAGAGTTCAACTGTTGTAATCTTTTTTTTTTTTTAAACCCTTAACTTTCGGTGTATTGTCTCATAGGTGGAAGAGTGTTAAGGGTGGGCAATGGGGGTCAAGTGACTTGCCCAGGGTCACACAGCTGGGAAGTGGCTGAGGCCGGATTTGAACCTAGGAACTCCTGTCTCTAGGCCTGACTCTCAATCCACTCAGCTACCCAGCTGCCCCCTCAACTGTTGTAATCTTGATGAACTTCTTCAGATGCAAAGATGACTACAGGCCTCTGGTCCAAAGACAGAGGTTTTTTTAGGGTATAGCTGTCACTCACACTTAGTTAAGAAACCTCTCAGACCCAAAGAATCAGTTGCTCTTAAAGATATCCTGGAGATGTTAACTGGAAACAGGGATAGGCAAGATGTCAGTTCTTCTTACTGGTTAGACTGCAGGACCCTCCAGGTATCAGGTAAGGCAAGTCTCCTTCTACAAACTGCCATAGGAAGTGAACTCTCCACTCTCTTCTACATAAGGGAAAAAATGGACCCTCAACAGACTCCAATACTTGGTTTAATACCTTTCCCAAATTCTGGAACTCCCTTTCAGTTACATGCGTGTGACCAGACCCTCCTTTACAAATCCATGCCTCTTGCTAAGTTGTAAAAACCTAGTTTCTTATTCTCTTTTACATTCTCCACTTTCTGCAGATAAAAAACAGTTTTGGTGTTTTTCCACCAGTAAACTTAATTCCCGTTATTATATCCCTAGTCTAAATTCTTACCCCAAAATAATAATCTACTGCACTGACTTATCTAATTCCTCTCTTAACTTTCTTATCCTAGGGATTTAAACAAAGGAAAGGAAAGGGATTTACAAAAAGTTGTTACAAATATCAAACATTTGCAAAACACAAGCAAGAAAATTTCTGAATACAGATATATAATGCAAAGCATAAAAATATGCAATAAAATCAAAAAATCAAAATTTAAAAAGTAGAAAACTTTTGCAAAACCAGTTTGTAACAAACAAAACTATGATAATACTCTAATACATAATCAATCTCATCTTAAAAAAGATATCAGTGTATAAAAATAGAAAAAATTACAATAAACACCCATAAGAAGCAGCATAAAGAAGTATCACTAGTATATATGACATAATCCTCTGTAATGAGATATTGATAATTTGAGTCAATATTTTAAATGCCAAGAACCTATAACATTGTTCTGGTATTGCCACCAAAAAGAATTCATAAAAGTGTAAAAGGATAATAGAGCAGTTCCATAATTCCCATCTCTTTACTTAATATTCTTCTTTGTGTTTTTTTTTATTTTTTTTAATTTAGAATATTTTTCCAGTGTTACATGATTCATATTCTTTCCCTCTCCCCCAAACCACTCCCCTCCTGTAGCTGACATGCAATTCCACTGGGTTTTATATGTATCATTGATCAAAACCTATTTTCATATTATTGATAGTTGTACTAGGGTGATCATTTAGTATCTACATCCCCAATCATATCCCCATCAACCCATGTGTCTAAGCAGTTGCTTTTCTTCTGTGTTTCTGCTCCCACAGTTCTTCCTCTGAAAGTGGATAGCATTCTTTCTCATGACTCCCTCAGAATTGTCCTGGGTCATTGCATTGCTGCTAGTAGAGAAGTCTATTGCATTCGATTTTTACCACAGTGTATCAGTCACTGTGTATAATGTTGTCCTGATTCTGTTCCTTTCTCTCTGCATCAATTTCTGGTCATTCCAGTTCACAAGGAATTCCTCCAGTTCACATGGAATTCCTCCAGTTCATTATTCCTTTGAGCACAATAGTATTCCATCACCAAGAGATACTACAATTTGTTAAGCCATTCTCCAATTAAAGGGAATACCCTCATTTTCCAATTTTTTGTCACCACAAATGGCACAACGATATATATTTTTGTGCAAGTTTTTTTCCCTATGATCTCTTTGGGCTATAAACCCAGCAGTGGTATGTCTAGATCAAAGAGCAGACTGTCTTTTATAACCCTTTGGGCATATTTCCAAATTGCCATCTAAAATGGTTGGATCAATTCACAACTCCACCAGCAATGCATTGATGTCAAAATTTTGCCACATGCCCTCCAACATTATTTTCCTTTGCTGTCATGTTAACTAATCTGCTAGGTGTAAAGGTGATACCTCAGAGTTGTTTTGATTTGCATTTCTCTATAAGAGATTTAGAACTTTTTTTCATGTATTTGTTGATAGTTTTGATTACCTTATCTGAAAATTTATATTTTATAATTTTTCTCACCCTTGCTTAGTTTTAAAATCTTACCTTTCTCAAAGATCTGACAAATATAGTATTCTGTGCTTACCTGATTTCCTTATGGTTTCCTTCTTTATATTCAAGTCATTCACCCAGTCTGAATTTATTTTGGTATAGGGTGTGAGATGTTGATCTAGATCCAATCTCTCTCATATTGTTTTCCAATTTTCCCAGCAGTTTTTGTCAAGTAGTGGATTTTTGTCCCAAAAGCTGGGCTCTATGGGTTTATCATAGACTGTCTTGCTGAGATCACTTACCCAAAGTCTATTCCACTGATACTCCCTTCTGACTCTTCTCCAGTACCATATTGTTTTGATGACTGCTGCATTATAGTACAGTTTAAGATCCAGTACTGCTAGACCACCTTCCTTCACTTTTTTTTTCATTAGTTCCCTTGATATTCTTGATCTTTTGTTCTTCAAAATTAACTTTGTTATAGTTTTTTCAAATTCAGTAAAAACCGTTTTTGGTAGTTTGATAGTTATGGCACTAAATAAGGAAATTAATTTGGGTAGGATGGTCATTTTTATTATATTAGCTTGTCCTACCCATGAGCAATTGATGTTTTTCCAGTTGTTTATATCTAGTTTTAATTATGTGGAAAGTGTTTCGTAGTTGTGTTGATGTAATTCCTGTGTTTGGCTTGGCAGATAGATTCCTGAGTATTTTGTCTAGGGTGATTTTAAATGGTATTTCTCTTTCTAACTCTTGCTGCTGTGATGTGTTGGAAATATATAGAAATGTTTGATTTAAGTGGGTTTATATTGTATCCTGCAACTTTTCTAAAGTTGATTATTTCCACTAGCTTTTGATAGGTATGGCACTAAATAGATAAATTAATTTGGGTAGAATGGTCATTTTTATTATGTTAGCTCATCTTACCCATGAGCAGACAATGTTTTTCCAATTGTTCAGATCTAGTTTTAATTGTTTGGAAAGTGTTTTGTAGTTGTGTTCGTATAATTCCTGTGTTTGTTTTGGTAGATAAATTCCTAAGTATTTTATATTGTCTAGGGTGATTTTTAAATGGTGTTTCTCTTTCTACCTCTTGCTGCTATGTGTTGGAAATATATAGAAATGCTGATAATTTATGTGCATTTATTTTGTATCCTGCAACTTTGATAAAGTTGTTGATTATTTCTATTACCTTTTTAATTGATTCTCTAGGATTTTTTAAGTAGACCATCATATCATCTACAAGGAGTGATAGCTTGATTTCCTCATTGCCTATTTTCATACCTTCAATTTCTTTTTCTTCTCTAATTGCTACTGCTCCTGTTAAATAATAGAGGTGACAATTGGCATCCTTATTTCACACCTGATCTTATTGGGAATTCTCCTAATTTATTGTAGATGACACTTGTTGATGGTTTTAGATATGTACTGTTTATTATTTTTAGGAAAGAGTTCTATTCCAATGCTTTCTGATATTTTCAATAGGAATGGGTGTTGTATTTTGTCAAAGGCTTCTTCTGCATCTATTGAGATAATCATGTGATTTTTGTTGATTTGCTTCTTGATATAGTCAATTATGTAAATGATTTCCCACCATCTTTGCATTCCTGCTATAAATCCCACCTGATCATAATGAATGATCTTTGTGATCACTTGCTGGAGTCTTTTTGCTAGTATTCCATTTAAGGTTTTTTGCATCTATATTCATTAAGGAGATTAGTCTGTAGTTTTCTTTCTCTGTTTTTGATCTACCTGGCTTTGGGATCAGTACCATATATTTGTGTCATAAAAGGAATTTGGTAGAATGCTTTCTTTGCTTATTTTGTCAAATAGTTTGTATAGTATTGGAATTAGTTTTTCTTTGAATGTTTGAAAGAATTCACTTGTGAATCCATCTGTCCTGGGGATTTTAGCATTGGGAGTTCTTTGACTTGTTCAATTTCTTTATCTGAGGTGGTATTATTTAGGTATTCTATTTCTTCTGCTATTAATCTATGCAGTTTATATTTTTCTAATTATTCATCCATATCTCCTACATTGCTATACTTATTGCCATATAATTGGGCAAAATATTTTTTAATGATTGCCTTAATTTCTTCTTCATTAGAGGTGAGGTCTCCCTTTTCTTCTTTTATACTGTTAATTTGGTTTTCTTTCCTTTTTTTTTATTAGATTGACCAGTAATTTCTCAATTTTATTTGTTTTTTCAAAGTACCATCTTCTAGTCTCATTTAATAATTCAATAGTTCTTTTACTTTTGATTTCTCCTTTAATTTTTATGATCTCTAATTTAGTTTCATCTTGGGATTTTTAATTTGTTCCCTTTGTAGTTTTTTATTTGCATGTCTAATTAATTGATCTTTGCCCTCCCTAATTTGTTAATATATGCACTCAAGGATAAAAATTTCCTCTTGAGTACTGCTTTCGCTGCATCCCACAGGTTTTGGTAGGATGTCTCATCATTGTCATTCTCTTCAATGAAATTAACATTTCTATGATTTGTTCATTAACTAACTGATTTTGGAGAATTGTATTATTTAGTTTTCACTTAATTTTTATTTGCCTATCCATCTACCCTTACTAATTATTATTTTTTTGCATTATGATCTGAAAAGGTTGCATTTATTATTTCTGCTCTTTTGCATTTGTTTGCCATGTTTCCATGCCTTAATACATGGTCAGTCTTTTTGAATGTACCATGTGCTGCTCAAAAGGTGTATTTCTTTTTGTCCATATTTATTTTTCTCCACATATCTATTAACTCTAATTTTCCTAGGAGTTCATTCACTTCTCTTACCTCTTTCTCATTTATTTTTTGGTTTGATTTATCTATTTCTGATAGAGGATGGTTTAGGTCTCCCACTAGTATAGTTTTACTATCTATTTCCTCCTTGAGTTCTGCCAGTTTCTCCTTTAGAAATCTGGATGCTTACTATTTGGTGCATACGTGTTGAGTACTGATATTTCCTCATTGTCTATACTGCCTTTTATCAGGATATAATTACTTTCCCTATCTCTTTTAATCAGATCTATTTTTGCTTTAGCTTTGTCAAATATCATGATTGGGACTCCTGCCTTCTTTTTCTCAGTTGAAACCCAATAGATTTTGCTCCAGCCTTTAACCTTTACCTTGTGTGTATCTATCTGCCTCATGTGTGTTTCTTGTAGACAACATATGGTAGGATTTTGGTTTCTAATCATCTCTGCTATTTCCTTCCATTTTTTATGAGAGAGAGTTCATCCCATTCACATTCAGAGTTATGATTGTTGTCTATGTATTCCTCAATATTTTGATACCTCCGCTGGTTCTGTTCTTTTTTTCTTTCACTATTTCCTTTTAAACCAGTGGTTTGCTTTTAATCAGTCCTGTTTATCCCCACCCTTAGTTTATTTCTCTTTCTGCCTTTCCCTTTTTTCCCCTCTTATTAATTTTTAGGATGTAGGAAATTCCCTCCCCCCTCTCTCTTTCCCTTCATTTTTAAACTCCTTACCCCACTACCCCACCTTGGTTTTTCCTTTCTGACTTTCCCAATAGGGTAAGATATAATTCGATATCCCAGTGGATGTAGCTGCTCTTCCCTCTCAGATTTGATTCCACTGAGAGAATGGTTTAAGTATTACCTTTTAACACTCTCTTCCTCCCCTTCTTATACTCCCCTTCTCATGCGCCTCTTTGGGTAGTATATATTATCCTATTTTTCTTATTTCTTCAAATTTCTCTTGGTGTCATCTTCTTTTCCTCCCCTTTTCTTTTTTTATATATCTTCTTAGACCACTTAGTATCCTAACCTTCTCCCTATGAATAATTCTTCTAATTACTTTAATAGCGAATACAATTTTTGAGAGTTACACATAACATTTTTCCTTATAGGAATACAAAGAATTTGATCTTATTGAAGCCCTTAAAGAAGCAAATTTAAAAAAAAAATTTTTTTCCCTCTGTCTTTCTTATTTACCTTTTCGTATTTCTCTTGATTTTTATGGTTGGATATCGAACTTTCCACTTCATTCTGGTCTTTTCTTAACAAATACTTGGAAATCTTCTATTTTGTTGAATGCCCATACTTTCCCCCAGAAGTATATAGTTGGTTTTGATGGGTAGGTGATCCTTGGTTATAGGCCTCTCTTGTCTTTCCGAATATCATATTTCAAGCCTTGAGGCTCTCAGATCCTGTGTAATTCTGACTGGTGCTCCTTGATATCTGAATTTTTTTCTTTCTGGCTTCTTGTAAAATTTTCTCCTTTGCTTGGAATTTCTTGAATTTGGTATTATATTCCTCGGGGTTGTCTTTTGAGTATTTAATGTAGTGGGTGACCCATGGATTCTTTTAATGTCTATTTTGTCTCTCTATTGAAGAATATCAGGGCAGTTTTCTTGGATAATTTCTTATAGTATGGTGGCAATATTCCTATTAATTTCTGGGTTTTCCATTAGACTGATAATTCTCAAATTGTCTTTTCTATAATGTTTTAGAAGACATTAATTTTCTCATTGAGATATTTCATATTTCTTTTTATTTTGTCATTTTTTTTACTTTGCATTATTTATTCTCACTGTCTTATGAGATCATTGGCTTCTTTTTGCCCAATTCTTATTTTTAAAAACTGGTTTTCTGCTATAATCTTTTAATTTTCCTTTTCATTTTGGTCTATCCTGTTTTTCATGGTTTGCATCCGTTTTATTTTGGTCTCCAATTTGCTTATCATTTTCTTTGATTTGGGGGCTTCTTTCTCCATTTGGGAATCTGTATCTTTTAAACCGTTAATTTCTTTTTGACTGTTTCCCACTTTTCTTGCCAGATCTCTTCCACCTTTCTCATTATCTCAGATTCGAACTCTTCAATAGCTTGTGACCAGTTTTCATTTGGGGGTAAGGTTTGGATGTGTTTACTTGCTTGTCCTCCTCTGCTGTCTGCTATGTGGTCTGGATTTTTTTCTCTGTAAAAATTATCCAATGTCAGTGCCTTTTTTCTTGTTCTTTCTGGTGGTTGAAGGTTGTGTTTTATTGCTGGCCATCACTGTGCTGGTTTTTCCTTCACAGCCAAACATCTGAATGAGGAGGGCAAGCTCCCTGTGTATGGAGCTATGGAGAAGTTTTTGTATCAGGTCTTATTTTCAAATTTGAGAGAAAAAAATTTATGTACTGGCCCTTTAAGTTTTTCAAGCCTTGAAGTTCCTGGGCTAGATGATTGACAGGTGTTATTACTAGGCAGATTTCACTGTTGGAATTTTTTTTCAAAATGGCCACCACCTACAGTAGGCTTCTTTAGGTTCAACTGCCACCAGCCCCTAAAAAAGTTTGTTTTAGCCCAGATAATCTTAGATTCTTCCCATTTTTCTGGCTCTACCAACTGAAATAGGTCTATAGTCCTTGTTTTAATACTTTCCCTAGATTCTGGGATTCCCCTTTCAGTTCTGTTCATGTGACCAGACCCTCCTTTGCAAACCCATGCCTCTTGCTAAATTGCAAAACCCTAGTTTCTTATTCTCCCTTACATTACTTAGTACTCTTATATACCTGAAGGTGGGAATTAAGTCCTTGTTGCAAGCCCAGATTAGAATTCCCTGGGCTATGGTTCAGGGCCACAGGTGTGAAGTTTCAAGGGATATGGGTTGGCTTTTACCCCTTTTTACTCAGTCAGAGTGACAGATTCTGGATTTTGGCTCAGGCACAGGTTTCCTGAATCTCGAATAGTGGATCTTGGGGTTGGGGGTAGGGGGGCAGTGGCTCAGGCTTGGCTTGCTCTTCCCTCTTTGCTATAGCTTTTTGCTGTGTCTGCTCTTTTCTCACCCCAGTGCCTCAGATGTTAGTTGACTACCTTTTGAGTTTTTCATATCTTGAAAGGTTTTTGACTCTCTTTTTTGGTTCTTTCACTCCTGTATTCATTTTGTGGTGATATTTTAATTTTGCTTGAGGAGGATTCTCATGGTGGTACAGAGCTGTGGAGGACTGCTCCATCCCCAGAAGTCTCCTCATGTTAATTTTAAACTTTTGGGGCTTGGTAAAGTATTAGACTTAAAGCCAATGAATAAGATAATGAGTTTTAAATCATGTTTTGAGCAGCAACTTCATTTTCCTGTTTTTACTATAGGCTTTGCCATACTTAGGGGAATTTGTTTTTATGATTAGATATATCTCTAAAAGGCTTTCCCCCCCCCCCTTACCTTATCAATGGATAGAGCAGGAGGCAGTGGGCAGGAGAAAATTTGGGGAAAAAAATATATTAAATTGTTTTAAATTTAGATGTAGAAAACAGCATTGGGAAACTTTTTTTTAAAACCTTTACCTTCCATCTTGGAGTCAATACTGTGTATTAGCTCCTAGGTGGAAGAATGGTAAGGGTGGAAAATAGGGGTCAAGTGACTTGCCCAGGGTCACACAGTTGGGAAGTGTCTGAGGTTTGAGGCCAAATTTGAACCTAGGACCTCCTGTCTCTAAGCCTTGCTCTCAATCCACTGAGCTACCCAGCTGCCCCCTCCATATTACTCTTTATGTCAACCATTCTTTGTGTTTGATTCTTCACAAGCAGGAATGTTTTCGCAAAAGTCCTATAACATATGATGAAATGAAAGAACAAGTGAGAAATCAAGTAAAGTAGAAATTTATATTATGTATTTTTTTAGGGTATCTTTCCACAAAAAAAGGTTAAGTATAACATTCTAGGATAAATTAATAGTACTTGGACAGTATTCTGGGGTTTTTCATAAAAATATTCCACAAATTTTTTAATTTGGATTATTCTGATAAACCAAAACCATCATTTCTTTCATCTTTGATTGCACAAAAAAGAAAGTGAAAAATCTAACAGAATATCTATCTTTTAGCATCTTTAAAGAGTTTTTCTGATTTTAATCATTTCCAGATTGACACTTAACTTCATGTTTTAGAAGATAGCTTTATGTAATGATTTAATATTCTAGACATGAGTCAACTGTTGTGTTCTATTTCTTCATTCATCATTGTTATTAGATGAGTTACTTAACTTTCAACATGTTTATTTAATTATTTTTGTGGTAGTGTTACCTTTAATTATAGATACCATAATCTTAGTTTATTTTAGTTATTTAAAAGTTGGTTTAAAACATCTCTTTGTGTTATTGGAATAGTGAATGTAGAGGAAATTATATATCCATAAAAACCCCTGAAATGAGCAATTGTTTAGTTATAATTTACCATCAAGAAATAACTTTTTTCTAGATTAGAATTTGAAATTAAGGGTACTTAAACCACATTTTAATTTTTAAAATCTAAGGTGATTATATTTTATGACATAATTTTACCATCAAGAACAATGAAGAATAAACTAATTGTACTTAATTTTTTTTTAATTTTGACAAATATTTCTCAGTTTTAAGATCAACTTATTTTGAAGCAACATGTAAAGTGTTAATTTAATTTTGAGTTATAAACTAAAACTTATTTCAATATTGACTTATCATTCATAACAAGATAAAGAACATGAATGTATTTGAATTCACTAAACATTTATTGATAGGTCACTTGGATTGTCATGTACATTGTAGGTAATATGGAAATCTGAAAGTAAAATTTCTACATTTTATCTACAAATAATCCAGAGTATTATAGACAGGCACTGAAGGGTTGGTTATATAAGTGAAGAAGTAACTCACATCCTTTTGAATTGTGGTTAATGGCGACCTGAGTACCAGACTTCCCAAACTATACCCTCCTCTTTATACCACTTGGCTCAATGGTCATGACCTTATATGATGTAAATGATAAATAGATTTTCTCTAAGAAGTCCTAAGAATAACTCCTAAGAACTTCATCATTATTAGGGCAGTTAAAAAAGTATACATAGATAGAGCATAAAAAATAAAAATAAGGCATTGAGAAAGAGGAAGAGAAAATTAGAATGGGGGAAATTAATGCACCAAAAGAGTCATAAAAGATCTTTTATAGTCGAGGGGAGTACGTGAATCTTACCCTCATTGGAATTATCTCAATGAAGAAAGAACATATACTTGAGTAGTCTGTCTCATCCTACAGGAAAGTAGCAGGGGAAGCAGATAAGAAAAGGGGCATGAGGCTGATAAAAAAGAAGGCAATTTGGGGGAGATGGTAGTCAAGAACTAAATAGTGGAAATAGGAAAGAAGTGATACACATAATCATAATGGTGTAAAATTTCCTCACAAGCTTCTAATAAAGACTTCATTTCTCAGATAGAGAAATAAGTTGAATGTATAAGTATAAAAGTCATTCCCCAATTGGTAAATGATCAACAGATATGAATGGCCAGTTCTCAAACAAAGTAATTAAAACTCTCTGTAGTCAAAATGCTCCAAATCACTATTAATTAGAGAAAAAGCAGATTAAAACAACTCTTAACGTACCATCCCACATCTATCAGATTGGTTTTTTTGACAAAAAAAAAAGTGGAAAATGACAAAACTTGAAGGGGATGTGGGAAAATTGAGACATTAATGTAATGTTGGGAGGGTTGTGAATTGACCTGGAGAAAAATTTGGGTCTATATAATGGGGAAAACCAGTGAAGTTAAACTAAAATATTATTTTTGGGCTCAGTGGGGTGTGAGGGAGACAGGAATGACAGAAAGCAGGACCAAACAAGGTAGGGAGACTGGGTTTAACTGCTAAGGAGATTATCTGTTAACAGAAGTAGCAGTTAGACCCTAACTGCCACTCTGTATCATCTTGACAAGGTCTATGAAAACTATCAGGCAAAATGCAAGGGAGTTTATAACAGTTTTAATTAAGGAAACTGTGGTAAAGGATGGGAATAGGGTTTTCTACACTTTCAGACTAAGGGCAAACCACAGGGTCAGGGGAGGGACTTATCTACTCTCATCTGAGACCTAAACCAGACAGGGCCCAGAGAATAGCAGGACTGGAGTGGGAATCCTCCCAGCAGAGACCAGAGATGTTACAGGACGCCAGGAGCCAACTTCTCCAGAACTGATGATCCAAAGTAGCCAGGAAGGGAGTGAAGTCTGCAAGATCACAGGCCACTTCCCTACTCAGTGTTGTTTTGCAGGATTGATGTCTTCTGCTTTCAACCTTCACTGCTCTCCAGTATCCTAGGGAATCAGGGTAGAACTCCACTAGCTCTGAGGTCTCCCAGGCTCAGTTACAGCTTGTCCCAACCACCATGGAGTCCTTCTCCAAGAGAGAGCAAGCCATTTCCTCCTTCCCCATTCCATTTGGAATTCACCATCCCTTCCTGTTATGTCTCCTGATAACAAAATAATCTTCCTCACAACACCTAGGGCCACAGGGCTATAGAACAGTACAAACCTTTATACCCCAAAGAGATACAAAAAAAAGGAAGTACTTCAATATACAAAAATATTTAAAGCAGCTATTTTTCTGAGGGCACAGAATTAGAAAGTGAGGGAACACCCATCAGTTGGAGAATGGCTGAGGAAGTTATAACATATGATTATAATGGAATACAGTTGTGCTCTAAGAAATGAACAGGAGGAGCTCAGAAAAACCCGAAAAGACTTAAATTAACTGAAACAGAGTGAAATAAGTAGAAAAGAGAACATTATACACAGTGACAAGAATACCATAAATGAACAACTGTGAATAATTTGGATATTTTCAGCAATACAGTAATCTAAAACAATCTCAGAGGACTCATGATAAAAAAAAAAAAAATCCCATCTCTTTCCAGAGAAAGAACTGATGGAGTCTGAATACAGACCAAAGCAATTTTTTTTCACTTTCTTAATTTTTTTTAGTTTCCTTCCACAAAAAAAGATTAATATGAAAAAAATTTTAAACGACTACACATGTAAAATCTATATGAAATTGTTTACCATTTTGGCTGAGAGGGAGAGAGAAAAACAATCTGAGACTCAAAATTCTTCTTAAAATGTTGGAAACTGTTTTTATATGTAATTGGGGGGTAACTAAATTTAAAAAAAAGTCAGTAGTCTCCCTACTTTCTTTCCTAGACATACTGTTCTTGTTTATATCTTTTAGTCAGTTACTTTCATGTCTATGAACCATTGTTTTCTTATCCAACCATGTACCCTTTTCTTTTTTATTAATTTATTTTTAAGCCCTTACCTTCTCTCTTAGTATCAATTCTAAAACAGAAGATATGCAAGGTCTGTACCATTAGGGTTAATTGGCTTGTCCCAGATCCCAGAGCTATGAAATTTCTGTGGCCAGATTTTGTTGTGGGTGATCTTCTGAATCTTGGAATCTTTAGGTTAAAGGAAGGAATGAAGGTGATTGAGGTAGTAGGAGAGGAATGAAAGGGAATGACTAAGTTTAGGGAGGGATGGACAAGGTGGTATTTGGATTTCCAGAGGTAAGGGTACAGTTGAGGTATTCAGGAGAGGCAGCTAACATAGACTAGACCAGGGGTCAACAACGTATGGCTCTCGAGCCATATCTGGCTCTTTTGAGGGCCAGATATGGCTCTTTCTGCAGGAGCCATGAAGCCAACCGCGGCACAGTAACTAACAGTTTACGCATGGCATTGTGCGTCAAGTGATGCATCACGTGATCCTTTTGGTACCGCAACTTATCTTCTAAGATAGAAGACTCCCTCCTTGATATTGCCACGCGATTCAAATCCTGGTCTTTAGTTTGGCTTGGTAGGAGTGCTGTGTGTTCCTCCTTCTGCCCTCCTTTTACTCTTTCCACACCTGTTACTGACATCTTGGGGTTCTGTATAGTGATTGATCACTATTGTCTACATTCTCTACCCCTCTGCCTCTGATTTACATGGCTTTGTCTCAGTGCATTCATGGGGTCTGCACTCCCTATTTGTGGGATTGTTATTGTTTTTAACTTTTCTACCTGCTCTTAAAGGGGAACTATAGTCAGATTACATCTTTACATATGCTTCATTAGTGAGAAGCATTTCTCCCCAGTAGTTGCATTTGATACAGAATGATTGAGTAGGCAGCACTGATAAACACCTGTACCAGGAAATGTGTGTGATGTGTCCTGGCCAGTTTTCCATGAAAAGGTACCTTCCCCCCCAACTATTTACTAATGCCTTCACACAAGTCATGTTATTTTCTGTAATCTCCTGATCTCCTACTTAATTTATGTGGCCAAGTGGCTTAACCAGCAGGCCGGCATCTTTTTTTTCTCCTGTTGCCTGACTTGAGAGAGAGAGGGAGAGGAAAAAGTATTCTTCTCTGAGTTTTTCTGTCTTTATTTCAACAATTTTCTTAGTGTAAAGGAGTTTTATATGTATGTGTGCAGTTATATCAGTACTCTAGTGCCCCATTAAGTCTTGTTTTTTGATTAATAATCAACAAAACCATGCAGCACCAGAAGTCACATAAATGTACTTTATTCATCATTGGTTAGCACATAATAACATTATTAAAAATAGTTCAGAGACTTATTGTACTTTAAAAGTGTTGTTCTTACATAAAATGCACATATTTACTTGTATTCAATGTTAAACATATTGTACAGCTCTCACGAAATTACATTTTAAAAAATGTGGCGTTTATGGCTCTCACGGCCAAAAAAGTTGCAGACCCCTGGACTAGACACTCAGGCTAGAGACAGAGGACACTGGGGGGAAATAGGTTGAACCCTTCCAGGCAGGAAAGGTACTTCTACAGACACAAGGAATAGGGCTAGTCAGAAATGGCTTAAATCCGACTTGAGGGCTTTCTTGTCAGTTTCTCAAATCCTCAAAGGAGGAGTCACAAGGCTCCTCCCTATCAGTGAAACTGAAGGGGTTTAGGAGGAAGTGTCGGGCAACTACTTCCTCCCAAAATGGGTGCCTCCAGTTCCCTCAGGAAATAAAGAGAATAATTCCTTCCCCTTCAACCTTTGCCTAATTCTTCAACTCAATGATTCACCAGAGGGTTTGATTAGGTAACAAGAAGATTTATTAATGTTCAGGGTTAGTCAGAGGGAGAGAAGGTGTTGGGGTTTCTGACAGCCGCTAGGGAGAAACTCAAGATGGGGGAGGCTCACAGGAATGGGTTAGTCTGAGAGAGAACCTGCTCTCTTAGCCAGGGAAGATTTAGCTGCTTTTAAAGTAGAGGCTATACTAAATCAATAAAGCAAGGGATGGTTTGATTCAAGGATGTCCTACTTGCCTATAGGGAAACTAACCCACAAAGTCTATTCACTAAAAACCCAAAGCTACCCTTCCTCCCAGAGCCCACAGGAAAAACAGAAAAGGTTACAGGAGAAATAATGTGGAGGAGGTCAGGAAGAGGTCCAGAGAAATTAGCTAAGTTCAAATTGTCCAACAATAAGTCACAGGCCAAAAGCAAAGCCGAAAGCCAACGGCAGAGCTCCAGTTGGTCCTTCCACTCTCTTCAAGCCTCCAGAACCAACTGACTGTTTATCAGGAATCTAAGGTTTAACTGCCAAAAGTTTTCAGTTAACTTTTGCAAGAGCAAAAGCCTTTATTGCATCTTTGCATTACAATTTGAACCTTGGTCCTCCTGACTCTAGGCCCAATTTTGTATCTACTATACTTCCTATATGTACCCCTTGTGTTTTTCTTGTGTAGTTATTAGCATTTTATTTTTTTTTACCTCTTGTTTTTTTAAAACTCTTGCCTTCCCTCTTAGAATCACTAGTGTGTGTTGGTTCTAAGGCAGAAGAGCAGTAAGGGCTAGGCCAGTGATGCCCAAAGTGAGTACCACCTCCCCCTAGTGGGTGCTGCAGCGATCCAGGGGGGGCAGTGATGGCCACAGGTGCATTTATCTTTCCTATTAACTGCTATTAAAATTTTTTTTAAATTAATTTCCATGTGGCTAAGTAATATTTTTTCTGGACAGGGGGTGGTAGGCCAAAAAAGTTTGGGAACCACTGAGCTAGGCAATGGGATTTAAGTGACTTGCCCAGGGTCACACAGCTAGGAAGTGTCTGAGATCAGATTTGAACCCAGGACCTCCTATCTCTAAGCATGGCTCTCGATACACTGAGCCACCCAGCTGCTCTCTACTTTTTTGCCTCTTGTTTTGCATCCATATTGGATTACTTGAAGAATCATGATGAGGAAAAAAAAAAAAAAAAGACTTTAATGGCCACTGTTCTTCATCACTGAAAAAAACTACAATTTCCCAATAGAGTCCAATAGATCTCCCCTCCTCCAATTCATTCCATCTATTAATTAGAACTTGTTTGAACTAATGAGCCCCTTTCACAAATATATTTCTCCAATACCTTACTGTATATTCAGTACTTCACAGATGGTTGAGCAAAGTTAATCTCTGTCGTGGAAACTGTCTTGGACACTTTTATGTTTCTGACATCAGCTTATAAAACACTCAGTCTGAGGAGAGAAGAGAAGTTGGCATGTTGTAGCAAAGTGTGCAAAAACAGCAAAACAATAAATAGAATGACTGAAACAATATGACTGGGTTGAATTTTTTAACATTTGAATGCTATATAGTTATAATGAACTAATTTAGTTCTGAAATAGAGATAAAAATACATATATTCACTTCTTTTTTTGCAGAAGTCAGATACCACCAACGTAGAATATTCCATCGTTGATGCATTAATTTTTCTGAATTGATTTTTTTTCTAAAACTTTGTTAATAGTAACAAATTAGAGGAGAGACAAAATCCCACATGTATGTGATATAAAAAACAAAGGTTACGGGCAGCTGGGTAGCTCAGTGGAGTGAGAGTCAGGCCTAGAGACAGGAGGTCCTAGGTTCAAACCCGGCCTCAGCCACTTCCCAGCTGTGTGACCCTGGGCAAGTCACTTGACCCCCATTGCCCACCCTTACCAATCTTCCACCTATGAGACAATATACTGAAGTACAAGGGTTTAAAACAAAACAAAACAAAACAAAACAAAAAAAACAAAGGTTAACAATTAAAATGAGTAATAATATTTTTGAAAGTGCTGCCATGGTCTGTCATTTCACTGGTGAGGTTAGCTCTGGCTGAAGAAACTTCCTCTATTGAAATCTGTTTTGTAATGGTCTTATAGTGTTTGAAATTTGAGTCATGAAGAGATTATGTGCCTCATTGTTTTGTAATTAATATGTGTCAGAGGCAGACTTTCTATTCAGTGTATATATCTAAACCACTCTTAACTCTTACTAAATCAAGTAATTTCTTAAAAACAATAAAATCATTAGTTTGTTTCATAGTCTACATCTGTCAGTCAACTGTTTTATTGTCAAGCTAAGAACAGACGTAAACTATACCCTTTAAACTATTTATTGCAGTACTGCTCAGGTCGGGCCAAAACACACACACACAATTCATGGGTCCTCTTTTTCTGGTAAGAGAGAACTAGAAACATAGTGTAGAGTAGTAATGCAAATGACTATGCGACACTTAATATACTCATGTGCATTAAAAGCATTACATATGTAGGATTTGTAGAAACATGGACTTGTATGAACTGATGCTGATTAAAAGAAATAGACTAATGGGAGCAATGTACACAAATGTCTGAGAGGCAGTATAGCATTGTAGAAAGAATGGTGACTTTGGTTTTATGATGATTGTTCAAATCTGATGCTTTTTCTCTTCCTGACCTCTGGCAAATTCCTCACCTTCATTTATCAAAAAAGGTGGCAGGGGACAAATTGAAAGACTTTGAACGTCTTTATAGCTCCATAGCTGTACTAATATGTCTTCTGGGCATACTGTATAACATTGAATCATAATAATCACTAACATTTATGTAGAGCTTTAATGTTTACAAAGGATTTCCCTTTATCATCTAATTTACATTTACATCTCATTTTTGCAACAATTCTTTGAGGTAGGCACTATTCCACCCAATTTACAAATGAAGAAACTGAGACTTAAAGAGGGTAAGTGACATCATAAGATTAAGAAATGTGCGAAGCAGGATTCGAACCCAGGTCTTTTTGAGTCCTCATTTAGCACTCTTAAACTATCTCACTTAGCTGTACTGCTAAAAGACAGGTGTAATCAGATAAATTACAATGCCTAGTTTGGGTCCTAGAAATCACAATGAAACACACTTCTTTCTTCTTTGTTGTAAAAAATTCGTTAACCAAACAAGCATTTATTAAGCGCCTACCATGTACTATGCTTTATGGTACAAAATAATAATACAAATACAAGAAAAAAACAATCTATGCTCTCCATAGCTTATGTCTGCCTGGGATCAACAAATGCATTAATACATACCAGATATAAAGAGAATAAATACATGGCAGCTGGAATCCTGAAAGGCTTCTCTTGGGCTAAGAAAAGGAAGGTAAGAATTCTGTGAGAAGCCAAGTTCATTTTTGCTATGGGGAATTAATCACTGTTGAAGAAATGAAATTGCCAAATGGAGTATACTCTGGGATGAACAGAGAGAAGGCCAGTTTGGCCAGACCAAAAGGTAAAGAATGGGGAATACTTGGGTGACCAGAATAATTTTAACATCCTGGAC
Organism: Gracilinanus agilis; assembly: GCF_016433145.1. NCBI lineage: Eukaryota > Metazoa > Chordata > Mammalia > Didelphimorphia > Didelphidae > Gracilinanus > Gracilinanus agilis. Next base: position 281,267,501 of record NC_058132.1, on the reverse strand, counting down.
AGAAACTTGTTGGTGTAATAATATTCTTTTTTATTCATATATCACAATTTGTTTAGTTATTCCCCAGTGGACATCAATTATATATTCAGTTTTTGTCTACAACAAAAAGTGCTATTAATTTTTCACTGTATATAAATCGTTTTTGTCTTTGCTCATTTGGGGCATACATGTTGCATTATGATATCACTAAGCCAGAAGATATGAATAGTTCCTTAACTTTTTGTTTCTGTTTCTGTGATTCTGTTCCCAACCTTTGCTTTAACTCTATGAGCTCATCACATTTTCCTCATTCATTCTCTCTCTCTCTCTCTCTCTCTCTCTCTCTCTTTCTGTCTCTCTCTCCCTTCCCCCTCTCCCCTCCCTTCCTTTCTTCCCTCTCCTTTTCTCTTGTCCTTTCTCAAAAATCTGTTTTGCTTTTTACTATTGTCTCTTTTTATCATCCCTTGCCCCCTTCCCCTCCTATTTCCCTACTTTGAACACATTCTCATGAGAATGAGGTAAAAGATTTCCCACTACCACTTTTCCCTCTAGTACCTTCTTTTTATTTTTATTCATTTTCACTTATTTCTTTGATCTTCATTGGCTTATCAGTCTGTTGTAGTTTTAGTCAGTAGACTCTGGTCCAACCCCACCTCATTTCCCAGCTTTTTGACTCTTCCACTGAACTCTTGCAACCTCAGCCTCCTTGCATTAAGGACTGAGAATTCCTGCCCCAAGTAAATTCCTAGGAAGAAGATTGACATCAGTTTGAGTTTCAGTCAAATTCCCCACTGAGGTATTGAAGATCTTCCCTTGTATCCCCTTGCTATATACTCTGTACTACCCACATCTTTTGGCCTACCACCACACCACATATGTACTTCCTGTTCCTTTCCCTTTTCTTTATGTAGTTTACACTTTGGGGAGCATGTGGATTGGACCAAATAACGGTAATGTAGCCATAGATCAGGAATATCTCAGTTATATATCTTGAAGCAAAAATCTAGGAATTTCTTTATTCTGATTGCAACAGTGATAAATAAGGTATTAGCAATTGGAGATAGCATGACCTCTGACTTTGTAAGGTTTTCCAATATTTTAAGTATTTATTTTCTTGTTTGTTGTTTTTTTAACTTCTTGCGGGGTTTCTAACTTCTGATGTTATGGTACCACTTTTAGTTATTCTGTGTCTGAGACATAATTTATTCTTCTTAAGTACTTAGTTTGAGGGAAAGAACTATTCCTTCATTTTACCAGTTAACATGATCCCAGTATTTGACTAGTAAAACCCTTCACTTTGTATCTACTCTTTCCATATTTATTTCATATTACTGACCTGTATGTGCTCCGTTCTCCAGACACATTTGTATGCTTAATGTTCCTTTTTCTGAATTTAATGGGTTGAAGTTGGTAGAAAACAACTAATTCTGTTTTTCCTCCACAAATATTTACAGTTAAATTTATTAATTTAAATTTATAAAATATCAATCAGGAGGATCTTTCCAATCACTACCTTTAAATCTCTATTAATTAGGATTCCATTTTCTGGTCCTCTTTTCTCCAGTATGGTCATAGCATACACTTTTATTATTTTGCCTTTTTGTTTCGCGTTAGTTCTTTAAAAATCTTAAGAAATTTCTTTTAGTCTCATTCTTGACAGACTTACTTGCATTGCAGTATTCCATGGAATTAACGAACTGCCAGGTTTTTTAATTGTTACTCTGTCCTGAGTATTTTAGTTTATTACAGTTTGTATTATTACAAATAATGCTTTCCGGGTTAAGATGGCGACAGAGTAAAAAGCAGCACTTAACCTCTCCTAACCAAAACATACAGGACTCCTCAAGGGGACATAAAAACAAATCCAGACGAACAGAGGGACCCCACAACAGGGTGCAGCGTGGAAGGTACGTGGAATCGGGGCATTTCCATTGCTATAAAGGGGAGAAACAGCTCTCACTAAATCGCAAGCTGAGCAACCACACACACACACACACACACACACACACACCACCTACAACGCCAAAGCAAGCTCAAAAGAAATAGAGCAAGTTTGGGGCACCCATTGAGTCATTGGCAGCTCCAGGGCCTGTTCATGAGAGCAGCAAGACTTAGGACCCCAAAAGGATAAAGAACGCACATGGACTTTGAGCGCGGAAACGGAGCACAGGCGCGGGGGAAGGCAGACACAGGCGTGAGTGAAGGCTCTGAAACCCTGAGTGGGGAACCAGTGCAGACGGGTATACAACTGTGGAAGCAGCGCCCTGAGACGTGTAAAGGAACCTCCAGCACAGGATCAAGCAAGGGGGTCCACCAGGGGGCTTGACCTTGAAAACAACCAGACCTGAGACCTCAGGAGCCGAAAGAGCGCAGACAGACCCTGAGCGCAAGGATAAAGCTGAGAACGGGCTGGGCTAACAATGGCAACCCAGAATCAGGAAGGCCAAAAGAGAAAGATTAAAAACAAAAAGAAGAAATCTTTAACACTCGACAACTTTTACACAGAGAAAATCCAGACAACCGAGGAAAAAGAAGAGGAGAAAAAACAAGCAATCACATCCGGACCCTCCCAAAATAATGAAAACTGGTCACAGGCTCTTGAAGATTTCAAATCTGAGATGACAAGAAAGTTGGAAAAGATTTGGCTAGAGAAATGGGAAATAGCTCAAAAGGAAATCGGGCAAGAAAATAACAGTTTAAAAGGCAGAATTTCACAATTGGAAAGTGAGGCAAGTCAACTGAAGACCAGAAATGACCAGATTGAAAAGGAAAACCAGTCCCTAAAGGCTGGAATTGAGCAATTAGAAGCTAATGATCTCTCAAGACAGCAAGAACAAATAAAACGAAGTCAAAAGACTGAAAAAATAGAAGGAAACATGAAATATCCCAATGAGAAAGTGACAGACCAAGAAGATCTAGAAGAGACAATTTGAAAATCATTGGTCTCCCTGAAAAAGCAGAAATTAATAGAAATTTGGACTCCATATTAAAAGAAATTATTCAGCAAAATTGCCCTGAAGTTCTACCACAAGAGGGCAATATAGACATTGAAAGGATCCATAGATCACCCTCTACACCAGACCCAGAAAAGACAACACCCAGGAATATAATAGCCAAATTCAAGAGCTTCCAAATAAAAGGAAAAAAATCTCACAAGAAGCCAGAAAGAGACAATTCAAATATCAAGGAGCACCAATCAGGATCACACAGGATCTGGCAACATCCATGCTAAAAGACCACAAGGCTTGGAATATGATATTCAGAAAGGCAAGAGAGCTGGGTCTTCAACCACGAATCAACTACCCATCAAAACTGACTATATACTTCCAGGGGAAAGTACGGGCATTCAACAAAATTGAAGATTTCCAAGTATTTGCACAGAAAAGACCAGGACTAAATGGAAAGTTTGATATCCAACCACAAAAATCAAGAGAAATATGAAAAGGTAAATAAGAAACAGAGGGGAAAGAAAGAAAACTTATAATTTTTAAATTTGCCTTTTTAAGGGCCTCAGTAAGATCTAATTATCTGTATTCCTGTGTGGAGAAATGCTATGTATAATTCTCTGTAGTGAACTCTATTCAATATTATAGTATTCACTATTATAGTAATCAGAAGAATAATTCATAGGGAGAGGACGGAATATTAAATAGTCTAAAATGATAAGGGGGGTGGGAAAGAGGGGGGTGAATAGTAGGAGACACCAAGAGAAACTTGAGTGAATAAGAAAAATAGGATATTCTATTACACACAAATAGGGCATGGGAAGGGGAGGGGACAAATACTATTATAAGAAGGAGATGAAGAGAGCATTAAGAGGTAATATTTAAACCTTACTCTCAGTGTGATCAACCCGGAGAGGGAAGAGTAGCTATATTATCTATTGGGATATAAAACTCTATCTAACCCTACTGACAAAGTCAGAAGGGATAAACCAAGGGGAGTGGGGAGGTCAAAAAAGGGAGGGGAGAAGAAGGGGGAGGGAATTCATTAGGCCTTTAAAAAAAACAAATAATGCTTATATGAAAATTATTCAATATTATAAAATTTTATTCTCACTTATTATATGTGTTGATTATCTTAGTATTTTCAGGACATGTTTCTAGTCATTCAATTTTGGAGTAAAAGTGTATGATTATTTTTTAACTTTTATTGCATACCTATAGATTTGTTTCCAAGTGGATATTACTAAGTTTTCAGTTCCATGATCATTGTATAAATGTATGCATCTCTTCATGGACTATTATTTTCTTGCTTACATTTTTATTTATTAGCATATGTGGATGAAATGGTACCTCACCATTTCAAAATTACATTTCTTTGTTTACTGACTGATTTTAAAAAAATAAAATCATATAATTATTTTTTCTCTTCAGAAAATTATTCTATACCTTTTCCTTTATCACACCCAACTATTTTGTACTAAAAATTGCCTTTTAAAATTTTCAGTAGTTCCATATATGTGATATGTCAAGTTTTTAATCAGTAATCATTTCCATAAATGTTTTAGGTTTGTAATTTTTCTTTAAATTTTGGTATTGTTTGTGCTACTGAATTTGTTTATAGTAATGCAATAAAACACAACTATCTTGCCCTACTAAATCATTCTATATGCTGAATACCTCTAGTTCATCCTGTGTGTAATTTCTACATATTTGTTTGCATCCCTTCTCCCCATTAGACCTTGAGCTATTTGAGGTCATCCACTCTGCCTCTCTTTGTTTCCCCTCGGCCTAGCACAGAGGCTGGCATATTAAAAGCTTAATATCTGTTGACTTGATTTGACTTAAATAAAAAACAGTTTTCTCTTTTTCCATACTTGAGATATGTTGGTCCATTGTTCCCTTTCCTTCTATCTTATTTGTGTTTGCATTGTATTCCATTTTAATTGGCCAAAATATATAGTGTGAGATAATCTAAACAATTTCCTATAAAAATAATGGCAAATTTTCTATAGTAAATTTTAAAACAATTTTTCTTAGTTTTTCTAAGCTTTTCAAACATTAATCATACATATGCTAACAAATACAACACTTTAGTTTTCCATTGATTTGTTTCTGTTTGTTTTTCTTACTTTGCCTTGTGCCAAGTCTGAGTTCAGATGAAGAGAAATACATTTTATATATTTTTAAATTTTTTAATCTTCTTATTGTTTTAATTTTTTCTATGGTTACATGATTCGTGTTTTCTCCCTCCCCTCATCCTTCTCCCTTTCCTGGAGTTGCCAAGCAATTCCACTGGGTTATACATACAGATATGTACGTATGATATATGTAATATATTATTACTCGGACCCATTTCTGTATTGTTCATTTTTGTAAAAGAGCAATCCTTTAAAGTCAAAACTCCAAATCACCTACCCATATAAACCAAATCACCTACCCATATAAACAAGTGATAAATCACATGTTTTCTTCTGGATTTCTACTCCCACAGTTCTTTCTCTAGATGTGTATAGCATTCTTTCTCATAAGTCCCTCAGAATTATCCTAGATTATGCATTGCTATTAGTAGCAAAAATTACCTTTGATCATCCGACAATGTTATAGTTTCCATGTATGATGTTCTCCTGGTTCTGCTTACTTCACTGTGCACCAGTTCATGTAGTTCTTTCCAGTTCACATAGAAATCCATCAATTCATCATTCCATATAGCACAATAGTATTCCATCACCATTATATACTTCCCAGACCTACTCCCTAGTACACAAGTGGTCAAATGATATGAACAAACATTTCTCAAAGGAATATTAAAAGTATTAACATCCATGTAAATGAATGTTCCAAATCTCTAATAGAGAAATTCAAATCAAAAAGTCAAATCAAATAGAAATAGTCACTGTTAGAGAAGTCATAGAAAGCAGGTATTCTAGTGCATTATTGGTATAGCTAAGAGTTAATTCAAATCAACTTTTTTTTAAGCCTAGCCAGTCATTTTTTTTCTTATTTGTTTTTACATATAAATGTTGTGAAAAGTTTTTCTGGTAAAAAGGCCATTTATTGGTATTTTTGCTGTGTTGCATTATCTTTAAATGAATTTAGAGAATATTGCTTGTCATTGTATTAATTCAAAACATCTATGTACATTAAATTCACTTCTAATTAATTAGGTCTTTATTTTAATAGTATAGTCTCATAATTGTTCTTATGTAAATGCTATGTTTTTTTCTAAGGTAATTCCCTAATATTCAATAATTTGGGGCAATGTTTTTTGTTTTTATTTGCTACCTGTTTCAATCTAAGTCCTTTCTTTTCTCTCCTTGTTTTTGGAACTGGAAAAATTATTGAAGTAATGTTAAACTGGATAAACCTTCAAAATAGGAAGGATACTAATTATTAAAGTGATGTTCGCTTGAGAGGGTTAAAATGGTGTAATAGACAATAAACTATACCTTAATCCAGGAAGATCTGGTTAAAGTTTTGTCAGTGACACCTAGAAAAGCTAAGTAGCTAAGAAGGCACTGACTTACATTAATAAAGTTAGTTTCCTAACCAGAGAACTCCCCAAATATTCCTTCTTGATCTCTTTTACTAGTAAATACAGTGTGTTGGGGTTTTTTTGGAGGGGGTGCTTGTTATGTTTTCTTTGCACTTGCCCATTGTTTCCATTAATATTTTTTAAACTCTTACCTTCACTCTAGGAATTGGCACAAGTTTCCAAGGCAGAAGAATGGTAAAGGCTAAGCACTTAGGGTTAAGTGACTTGTCCAATCCATACAGCTAGGAAGTGTTTTCCTAAAGCTGGATTTGAAACTAGGACCTCCCATTTTCAGATCTGGTTCTTTATCCACGGAGCAACTACTTCAGTTAATTTGGTGGGGGATAGAAACTGTTCATTTTCTAGATGCGTTGCTATATCATGAAGAAACAATTATGTTTTGATTGCTTAATTTCAAATATTATTCCTTGTAATAAATAATTTTAGCCCTTACTAAAGTTATATCTAATAAATGTGGTAAACATTGATATCCTTGTTTAATAATTGTTCTCAATGAGAATGCTTCTAATATTTCTTAATTGTATATTACATAACCTCTGGTCTCCGGGTAGATATTTTTATTGCATTCTACAAAAAATGCCTCCAAATCATTAATCATAGTATTTTCCCTCTCTTAAATACTTACTGAGGTCCCTCTCAGAAACTCACCTAATCTGCATTAGCCTGAGATTCCTCGTATATAAAATGGATAATGGCACTCACATCACAGTTCAAATCCTACCTTCAACAAGCAACCTTTTCTCTTCTTTTTCCATCCCTCTCCCATGCCCAACAAGTGTTACTGCCTTCCCTCTGAAATTGGCCACCTCCCCCCCCCCGAGTTATATTATACCTATAGTTTTTTGCTTGTCATCATCTTCATTACAATGTAAGTTCCTTTAGAATATGGGTCATGGTTTTGCCTTTCTTTACATTTCCAGAGTTTTGCTCATATAAAGTACTGAATAATGTTTACTGTTGATGATGGTAATGATGGTATGATTCTTTTTTATTTGTTTGGTGGTGCTGTTATGTTGATTATTTGAGATGGGGTGTTGAATTTGGCTTTTCTTTATGATATAAACATTGTTAATACTGGATTTTAAAAAATTATCTCGGTTATTTGCTAATATTTGATTCTTTGTGTTTGTTCATTAGGAAATATCAAATATAATTGGTTTTCTATTGTATCAAATTTAGCAATGTTTTTCATAGATAGTGATCTATTTCTTTTAAAATATCTGATTTGTTAAAATATAACTCTTGGTTGTGTAGTTTCACTGAAAGTCTCTGGTAATTTTTACTTGTATGATCTGCCTCCCATATGACAAGTCTCCCATATATCTATTAAATCAAGTTCCTTCAGTGCTCTGTCCAAATGTGTTAGTTCTCATTCATCTTTTTGCTTACTAGTTCATTGTAATAGTGCATGATTTAAAATTTCCAAATCACTGACTTTTTCATAATTCGTAAAGATCAAGATTCTTCATTATAAGTTTAATTTCTATGTTTTAGTGTGTTTGTGTATGTGTATACACACACATGTAAGCATATAAACATAATGAAGTAATGAGAAAAGGTCTTGTTCCCCTTAGAATAAGTTTGGGTTGATCAGGGTTCAAGCCCTCCCTCTAATGCAAATCACATAGCTTTGTGATTGAGGACAAGCCACCTAACCAACTACCCAGGACTCCAGACTTGATGTTGCCTAGGATTTGCTGCTGTGCAGAGATGGAGGAGGAGTTTCCATATAGTAATTTCTCCCACATAATGAAATGACCCATCTGGATTTTTTTTTAACTCAAAACTGGTCTCCCCTTTTTCAGTGTTGCTTTAAATTTCTGCAATTTAAAAAATCTCTCTTCTACTTTCCAATTTGCGATTGACTTGTCAAGTATTCTTAATGTAGTTCTAGATTTTCCTTTGCTAACATTATTTATCTAATCTTTATTCCATTATTTCAATTTACATCTGTGTATGTCTTTTAGCATTAATTATGGATTTTTTAAAGATAACATATATAACAAAATAAAACAAAAACAAGCAAATTTTGTTTTTAAAATGAATTTTGTAGCCTTCTTTCTTTAAATAATTCATTCTAAATGATAAATTTTTTTCCCTGGCATTTGCTGCATTTTGTTAAATTAATATTTTTGTCTGGAGGCAAAGCAGAATTTAAAAAAAACTATTTCTAGTCAGGAGCTAAACTAAACCAAAGAAACTTGAGGAAGGAAAAAAATTATTGCATTTTGTATTTTAATTTATAGATATAAAAACTCATTCTTCCTCCATTTATCTATTAAGGGTCAATTCTGGCAATGCTTTGATCTCTTCCTTATTAATGTTTCTTTTTAAGATCTTCTTTTAATTTTTCATAATTTTTCTCTGTTGCCATACTTATTTTTCTTGTAACCCAATTGTGTTAATCAGTTATTTGATCAATGTAAGTTTAGTTATATTTATCATCCTATGGAAAGGATATCTGCAGTAAGATAATAACTGAATTTCACTATTTTAAACCACATATAAGTTAAGTCTCTGGTGCTTCTTCAAATAAAAAACTTTTTTTTAAAGATCATGAGTTTGCTCTATAAATTTTAAAGTTCTCTTGGTTTTTAAATGTATGTTTTTATTTTTGAGAAAATGTCTTAGGTTTATTTGGAAATTGATACTGCATTGGATATCCAAATTACAGCAGCATTTTTTTTCTCTTTCTGTGGTCATTTTTGCTTTTTTTGTTAAAAATTTTTTTGTCGTATTCAATTTTATGCTTCTTTGTTAAGTAATTATGTCTTTCTTCTTTTAGCAGCTTGAAAGATTTTTGTCATCACAGTTTTGAAGTTTGAAGATAATGTGCCCAGGTAAGTTGAATTTGGAGTTTCTTCTTGCTTTCTGAATTGTGAGAACATTACTTGGTATTTTAATTATTGTTTTTAAATTTCTCAAAATATAAGGATTAGCTTTTTTCTTCTGTATTTCTAAGAATATTTCTGACATTTTCCTCAAGACCAACTGTTACAAACATGTCAAATATTTTCTGAGCTTTTTTTCCCAAATCACTAATCTTGTTAGCCATTCTTTTTTCTAGTATAACAATCTTGCCTTCAATTGTGTTCATTGGTATTTTTTAAATTCCTTTAATTTTTTCTATTCTGCTTCATTTCTTAATCTTCTTGGATTTTTTTTAACAACTGTTTCCGTTCCAAAAGTTTAGAAACCAAGTTTCTTAGCTGTAATAATACTTTAGCTGAGCTATAAAGACTACTTGTATATGATATGTCCCTCCTGAAGGGCTGAGTGGTACAAAATTAAGGGTATTTTCCAGCCAATTACATCCTCTGGATCAGGAACTGTTTTCCAAT
>NC_058132.1:280932588-280952831 GCF_016433145.1 Gracilinanus agilis | reverse complement strand
GAGAGAGAGAGAGAGAGAGAGAGAGAGAGAGAGAGAGAGAGAGAGAGAGAGGAAGAAAGAAAGAAGCCAAAATCACAAGCTTTGAAGCTATAGAGACATGAAGAAGAGGCTGAATCAACCTTGGATCTGAGGAAATAGTTAAACCATTGGTTACCCAAGTTGCTTGAAGTGACAAGGTCAAGGTCCTGGCCTCCTCTCTGAAAGGACCAGTTAGCTTTGATCTGTTCTTTAACCACACTTGAAGGCCAGAGAAGTTATCTTTCATTTGCAGGCCTTTGGTCACAAGACTTCCCGAGCAAAAGAATGTAGGTGACCAAGACAAATCAATCACCACCAGCAGAGAAACAGTTCACAATATGTGACACCATTGACTCAACCTTCAAAAAGGCTTCTCTGCGTTCCCTCGTGTCTGTGCGGCCTGTGAACAATCAGAATCCAGGATGAAGGAGGAAGAGGAAAGGTGGGTCGCACGTGGGGATTTAGCAGGGATGTGTCCTAGGAAGCAGAGAAAATGGGATAGCAAAACACCTCTCAGAAATCAAAAATGGCCTGGCTGTCAGGGTCAAAGGGAAAAGCAGAAAACATGGCCTGAAGAAGGAAGCAAAGGTAATTAGCAGCCTTTACACAGACAAAAGATTAAGTTGTTTAAGGAGTTAAACACCATCTTTCAGACCCAGAAGTTCACAGAAACAGAAGTAGGAATGTTTGTGCCTAGGGCTAACTGGGACTGATAGTGTTTTCAGTTGAAAGATAGAATGGAGATACTGTCCCTTAGGAGGAGACAGACTTCAGGACTACCTCTGAGGAAAGCTACCATTTGAGAGGGAAAGGATAGGTGGAGAGGCATTGGGGAAGGGGTTTCAAAGTTTTCTACTTTTTAAAACTAATCATTCTTCTTTCCTAGGCGCTTAGCTCTCTTTTTTTTTCTTCTACTCTGCTAAAAGACTTCAAAGGGATTGGTGTCATCTAAATTCAGCACCTTGGGGCAAAGCTCTGATTGCCTCGACCTAGTTGTAGCCCAGTAGGGCAGCAAATTGGCCACACTTCCTCCTTTGCAGAGCAGCTGTTTGATCTTTGCAACTAGGACATATACAGAAAACAGTGTTAATGGCATCATTGGCAAGAACAGCAAAAGGAAGGGTGGGCTCGCTTTCTGTCAGTCTACTGTCACATGCTCTGTGTTCACCTGAGCCCCAGTGAAAAGAGGTCCTGCATTTGGAGTCAGGTTTGAATCCAGGCTTTGCTACTGACCAACTTCCCTGTGGGGTTTGGGGCAAATCACTTAAGTTCTCTGGCCTTGGTGTGGAGGCAGACTCTGACTCTTCTTGGGTCTCAGTTTGCTCCCTTATCAAATGAGAGAATTGGATCAGATGACCTCTGAGGTCTCTTCCTGCTCTAAGTCTGCGAAACTATGATTGTCCTCTATAAAACGAAGCAAGGGAGATTAAATCAGCAAGAGGGTCTTCCAGTTCTAAGGTCTATGAAAAAGGGAGAGGGAAAAGGCTCGCTTTCTGGAACATTCAGTAAGTAAGTCCACCTCACTCCTGGGTAAGAGCAGGAGATTCTCAAACTAGCTAATATATACTAGCATGTATATAATGCCTAAACATTGCAAAGTCCTTTATAACTATTATCTCATTTTATCCTCACAATAACTCGGGGAAGTAGATGCTATCATTACCCCCACTTTACAGATGGGGAAACTGAAGCCAGCTAGTATCTGGGGTTGGATCTGAATTCAGGTCTTCCTAACTCTAGTTCTAACACTACCAGCTTTCTTTAATTATACAGCTACTGGGCAGCTGAGTGACTCAGAGGATTGAGAACCAAGCCTAGAGACAGGAGGTCCTGGGTTCAAATTTGGCCTTGGACATTTCCTAGCTGTGTGACCCTGGGCAAGTCACTTGACCCACATTGCCTAGCCTTTACTGCTCTTCTGCCCTGGAACCAATACACAGTATTGATTCTAAAATGGAAGATAAGATACAGGGAGTAGATGGATGGTCTGGATAGTTATTCTCAGCATGGCTCTCTGAGATGTGCCTGAGCTTAAGGGTGGCCTCTTTACAAGCTTCAAAAACATCAGGAAGGGATGGCCATGTAGTTGCAGAAGGTGAAGCCAATGGAGATTTCATGACCCAGTGACAGGAAGGGGTGCCCTGAAAAGAGAAGAACCCCAGCCAGCCATCCCACAGAGTAATGTATGATGAACCACTTACTGGCACCTTGAACCTCTTTGCAGAGAAAGGAGGTAAGCCTCCAGGATTCAGGAAACCCCTATATATTGTACCATCCCACAAAAAAGAGTTACCTGGGGAGACAAAGTTCTTCTTGCTGCTCCCTTCCTCCTGCCCATCCTCTCTCCACCACCCCAACTTCCAAAGTACCAAGTTCAGGTTGCCTCATGGGCTACCAGATGTCAGATTTGGGTGAGGCTTTAGAGACGAGAGGAAGCGAGACCTAGAAGAAAAAGCTTGGCAGCCCAGCATAACTGGAAAGCATGCTGCTCTGTTTTTCATAGGAGTTGGCTTCAAATCCCACCTTGGGTGATGTGGCCTTAGGCAAAACCACTTAACCTCCTTGGGTCTCAGTTTCCTTATTTGTAAAATAAAAAGGTAGGGCTACTGAGGCCCCTTTCAGCTTCAGATCTATACTCATCCTCTTAAGTGGAGTCAAGAGACACCTAGATTGGACTCCTGCTTCAAGCAAATCACTTAATCTGAGCTTTATTAAATGGGGATGGTAATATTGTACTTCTTTCTTCCCACCTTTGTGATGCAAGGGAAGTGCTTTGCCAGCCTTAAAGTCCTATCTAAATGCTAGCTGTCCTTTGAAAAACATTTACTAAGCACTTAGAATGTGTCACACACTGAACTAGGGGCTGGGATATAAGCACAAGGGATGTAACACTCCCTACTCCAAAAAGAGCTTTCATTCTAATACATGAGGCAGCAAGTACACATATATGTATATATGGCACAGATGTAAAGTTAATTATTACAAATGTATACGAAGAAGTTAAATAGAGGTAGTTGGGGAGGAAGAACCACTTGTAGCTGGAGATATCCTGAAAGGTTTCATGCAGAAGATGGCATCTCTCTCACCTGCATTTTTTCAAACCCTTACTTTCTGTCTTAGTAACAATTCTAAGATAGAAGGGCAAGGGCTAAGTAAAAGGGCTAAAGCAATTTATTCACCCAGAATCACCCAGCCCAGAAGGGTATGAGATCAGATCTGAATCCAGGTCCTCCCAACTCCAGGCCTGGAGAGCTATCCACCAAGCCACCTAGCAACTCCTGCTTGAGCTGCAGCTTGATACGTAGAAAGGGACTGGAAGAGAGTGATGAGAAGGGAGAGCATTCCGGGTGTGCTATTGTTCAGTCATGTCTGACTTTTTTTATCCCATTTTGGAATTTTCTTGGCAGAGATACTGGAGTGGCTTGCCATTTCCTTCTCCATCTTGTTTTTGTTTGTTTGTTTTGATAAAACCCTTACCTTCCATCTTAGAATCAATACTGGTATTGGTTCTAAGGCAGAAGAGTGGTAAGAGCTAGGCAATGGGAGTTAAGTGACTTGCCCAGAGTCACACAGCTAGGATGTGTCTAAGGCCAGATTTGAACCCAGGACCTCCCATCTCTGGGTCTGACTCTCAATCCACTGAGCTATCCATCTGCCCCCTCCATCTCGTTTTAAAGATGAAGAAACTGAGGCAAACAGGGAAAAGGGATTTGCCTAGATTCACACAGCTAGTAATGGACATGGAGGAGGATCAATACATAGAATAGGATAGATACATAGATGGACAGGTGAAAAGATAGATAGATGGATGGATGGGTAGATAGATAGATGTATAGATAGATAAATAGATAGATGGACAGCTGGATAAATGGATAGACAGGGAGAGATGTATAGACAGATAGATGAATGGATAGAGAGATTGATAGATGTATAGGCAGACAGATGGATGAATAGATTCATGTATAGATAGACAGACGAATGGAGATAGAGAGAAATAGAGAGATAGATAGGCAGACAGAGAGATAGAAAGACCGACAGACAGATGGATGGATGGATAGATGGATAGACAGATGGATGGATAGAGAGATGGATGAATAGATACATGTATAGATAGACAGCTAGATGGATGGATAGATGGACAAATGGGTAGATGTATAGATGGATGGATAGCTAGAGAGATGGATAAATAGATAGATGTATAGGCAGACATATAGGTAGATAGATGGATAAATGAAGAATAGACAGAAGATAGATGGATAGGCAGGTAAATAAGAGACAGAGATAGAGAGACAAACACGAAAGTTTTTTTTTAATACTTTCCCATAGTTACATATTTCATTTTCTTTCCCTCTCCTCCAAACCCTCCCACCCACCCCTCCCCTTTAGCCAACACACAATTCCACTGAGTTTTACATGTATCATTGATCAAGACCTAATTCCATATTATTGATAGTTGGACTAGAGTTATCATTTAGTGTCTACATCCCCAATAATATCCCCGTCAGCCCATCAAACACGAAAGTTTAAGAGGGAAAGGCATTATCCACTGAGGTGACCTGGAAAGGTATACTACAGAAGGTGGGGATTTGAGCCCAGTCCTGAAAATAATCAAGAAAACCAAGAGTCAGAAATGAGAGGCCAGAGCATTGCAGGCACGAGGGACAGTCACAATGCAAAGGCCCAGAGATAAGTGATAAAGCGTCATATCTGGGAGAAACAGAAAGTAGGCCAGTGTAATTGGATTGTAAAGTTGATGGAAAGGAATAAAATACAAAGACTAAAAAGGTAGAAAAAGACCAGGTTTTAGAGGGATTTAAATACCGAAGCAAAGAACTTATATTTAATCTTCGAGAAAATAGTTCCCTCATTTAGTAAAGGAGTGACGTAGCCAGGGAGCCAGACGGATGATTTAGAAAAAAAAAAAAAAAAAACCACCATGGCACCTGAATGGGGGATGGCCTGGAGTGGGGAGAGATTGGAAGCAGGTAGATCCGATAGAAAGCTATTGAAGCTGTTTTTACTAAGATTTTATCATCCAGGCCTCTCATAGAGATGACCCGACATCATCCAGCCAGTTTCCTGACTCCTAGGGTTTGTTCTTAGAGATATTCCTTCCAGCAGCTGAAGTGGCATCTCGTTGTAGGAAGCCAGTCTGGTAAAACGGAAGGGGGCACGAGCTATGGATTCAGAGGCCTGAGGTGCAAATCTCACGTTTCCTTACTACTAGCCAACCCTAGGGAAATCAAGAAGCCTCAGTTTCCTCCTCTATGAAACGAGGGGGCTGATCTCGAAGCTTTCTGCAGTCCCTTCCACCAGAGATCTAGGCTATCAGGCTGCAGAGTGTCTCTGTCACCATGGTTACCGATGACATCACAGAAACATCCGCCCAAGAGAAGCTGGAGCGGCTGAACTGGTTGGGGATTCCTGGGGGTCGGTCCTCATTGGCGTCCGTGATGCAGAAACAGCAAATGAGTATCTTGTTTTGCTCCTGCAAACTCACCCCATTTCCTCCGCTCGGGGAAAGTCGACGATGCCCGGGAGGAGGGCTCTGCTTTGATCTATTGCCGAAGAAGCTTTCGCCCCTACTTTGCAATCACTAATGATAGGAAGGAGGAACTCGGGGTCCTCGGTGGCCTCGCTTCGGATGTTTAAAACGATAGAGTGGCATGTCAGGGAGCGCGGGGACGTAGGAACAAAAATGGAACCACAACGTCGGCTGATTCACGCCACAATTCATGCCGTAGGGAAGGAAGGGAAAGGCAGCCTCCATCACTCACTTTACCCCGGAGAAACGATATGCTTGCACCACTCACGCAGCCCTTTCTTGCCTTTACATTCCTCTAGTGCAAGGATGAGGACTTATTCTTCCCTTTTCTCTCTTTACATCTCCCCCCCCCCCCCCCGCACTTCTCTCCAGCAATGATAATAATAACTGACCCTTCCGCTACATTTCAAGGCTACTTAAGTGTCGTGTTCCTCAGTCTGCACATGAGGAAGTTTAGATTATTGAACGTTCCTGACCTAGTGATTAGAATACTGGACTTGACACCAGGAAGAATCGGGTTCAGGTCCCTCCCCATCCCCAACCCTTGCTACCCATGAGACCACAGATGAGATACTTACCTTTTTTGTCTCAGTTTTCCTCATCAGTAAAATGGGGGTGATAATATTTCCATTCATAGGGTTGTTATGAGCCTCAAATAAAATATATGATGATCTTCGTAAATAAGGTGCTAAAGACAAACTAATTATTATTGAGGAAGCTGAGTCGCACTAGCTGTGTGACTCTAGATAAGTCCATTTACCTCTCTGAATACTAGCTTTCTTCTCTATAAACTAGGGAGAAACTGTGACATAGTATAGAGACTGTCAGCCTTGGAATCAGGAAGGCTTGGGTTCAGATACTGCCTCTGACATGTATGGACTGTGGAACTCTGGGCAAGTGACTTAAATTCTAAGGGCAAAGATGACAAAAGATGGTAGTAATGTTAAAGAGTGGTTGTGAGAAGATAAACACACTGGTGCATTATTGGTGGAACTGTGAATCAGTACAAACATTTTGGAAAGAAATTTGGAATTGTGAAAATAAAGGAACTAAAATTTTAGCCCATACCCTTTGATCCACATATTTCACTCCCAGACTTCAAGTAGGTAATTCATACTAGAAGTCTCCATCAGCAGCAAAATATTAATTGTAGCACTTTTTGCATTTGCAAAGAAGAGAAAATAAAATGGATGCCCAATGATTGAGAAAAAGCTAAACAATTGGTGGTACATGAATGTAATGGAATACTACTGTGCTATAAAAAATACTGTGTAAGATAGAGAGAACCATGGAAAGATCAATACTAATGTCCAAGCAGTTCTCTAAGATGATAAATAAGAGATACAACAATAATAATAATAATAACTAACATTTATATAGTGTTTACTATGTGACAGGCACTGTGCTATGCTGATTTACAATTATTATCTTATTTGATCCTCACAACAACCCTGGGAGGATGGTGCTATTATTTTCTCCATTTTTTTTTACAGTTGAGAAAACTGAGATAAAGAAAGGTTAAGTGACTTATCCAAGATCACACAGCAAGTGTCTGAGGTTGGATATGAACTCAGATCTGCCTGGCTCTAAGCCTGACCTTCTATCCACTTCCACTAAGAGATGAATGATCATTTGCATTGATGGGAGTTTCCACACTGCAAGTTCCTTATCCTGATGAAAGCACAAATCTAAGCTCTTCTCTAACCCTATCACTCCTCCAAAAATAACATAATCACCAAACAAGTAAGGCTACAACCACAGGAAACAAAGAGACAACTTTGAGAGGTCAGCCTGTAATCGGTCAATGCCAAAGGGAGCCAGGATCAAGTCGGGTAGGTCTAAGCATGCCATTCATTCCTATCCAACTCTTCATGACTCCACCGGGATTTTCTTGGCAAAGATGCTGGAGTGGTTTGCCATTTCCTTTTCCAGCTTATTTTACAGAAAAAGAAACTGAGGCAAACAGAGTTAAGACTTGCCCTGGATCACAGAGCTAGTGACACCACACTGGTGACTGCTACACTGACTGGCTGGTCAGCATGGCCAGCTGTGGCTTAATTGGGGAAATGACTCCCCAGTCTTTCCTTCACTCGTGCCATAGCATTATTTCTTCCATACTGTGTCTTAGTCTCAAGGTTCTTAATGGGCTGCCATGACCTCAGGTTCATAATAAGCCAAGGTAGAAAAAGCCACATAGATTTAGAATGGACTTCAGAGGTTACCCATGCCAGTTGTCTTATTTTGCAAATGAGGAAGCTGAGTCTTAGCCTAGGGTTATACAGCTAGTAAGCCTTTAAGGTAGAATTTGAACCCAAGTCTTCTGAACTGAATAAGCTACCCCTCTTATTTGACAAGATGATGGAAACAGAGAGGCAGAAAGGCTGATATGATTTGCCCAAGGTCATACTTCCAGGGGTGTTGTAGGAGTCAGCTGCTCTGTTTGGAAAAGTTGGTTGTTAAATTTTTAGGATGAGCATTTATTTATGTCTCTGAAATCAGCAAATGCTATAAATCAGGGTTTAATTTATCGTTTTGATGATTGCCCAAACTTTAAAAACTGATGGAGAAAAATAATGCAGATTAAACTTTAAAATGTGTCATGATTTATCACATGTTTATCTGGGTATATGATTTGGGATTTGGGCTATAAAAGATTAATCTATTATAAAAATGAACAATAGGGAAATAGGATTTGAGTGATAATATATGTATAACCCAGTTGAGTTGCTTGTCAACTACAGGAGAGGGGAGGAAGACAACACGAATCATATCACCTTATGTGTAGATTTGTTACTGGAATAAAATAAAGAAATCTTAATAAATAAATTAATTAATTAAATGTCATGAGGGCATCTTTCCCACTTAGAGAGCCAATTATATCACATTTACCAGAATATCCCTGGACACAGCCAGACTCAAATGTGTCTAAGAGACCCAGGAATGGCCTACAGTTTGGGAAAATCTGGCTTCCCTAAGAAGTATTGAAAAGGACTGTTTTTTAAAATTCTTTTTCAAAAATCCTTAGCATCAATTCTAAGACAAAAGAACAGCAATGGTTAAGTGATTTGCCCAGGGTCACACAGTTGGGAAGTGTCTGAGGTCACATTTGAACCCAGGACCTTCTGAAGTCAGGTCTGGAACTCTAACCATTATGCTACCTAGCTGCCCCTGAAAAGAAGCTTTAGAGAAAAGTTTTAGAGAAAAAAAAAGTTTTAGAAAAAACTGGGAAGAATATTAACTGATACAGAGTGAAGTGAACAGAACAAAGACAGCAAATACTATAACCATGACTTGAGAAAAGAATAATTTTCAAAGACAATAATTATGATTAACACAATGACTTATCATGACTGCAAAAGACTTGATGGTGAGGATGCTACCCCTTGATGGAGAAGTGATGGAATAAATATGCACAATGAAACAAATTCTGGGGCATGACCAATGTGGAAATTTGTTTTGCTTGACTATTTAATTTGTTAAATTTTTGCTTCTGTGTTTTGTTTATGTCCAGTTTGGGTAGGAATGAGGTGAGATGGAGACAAAATACAAGTTTATTGGTTGAAAAAAATTAATAATGATTAAAAAATACTTGGCTGGGTAGAATGGGGTAGGCTCTGACATCACTTTCTTTTTCTTTAAAACTCTACCTTCAGGGGATAGCTGGGTAGCTCAGTGGATTGAGAGTCAGGCCTAGAGATGGGAGGTCCTAGGTTAAAATCTGACCTCAGACACTTCCCAGCTGTGTGACCCTGGGCAAGTCACTTGACCCCCATTGCCTAGCCCTTACCACTCTTCTGCTTTGGAGCCAATACACAGTATTGACTCCAAGATGGAAGGTGAGGGCTTAAAAAAAAAAAAACAAAAAAAAACTCCTCTACCTTCCATCTTGGAATCAATACACTGTATCAGTTCCAAGGCAGAAGAGCAACAAGGACTAGGCTTTGGCACTCAAGTGACTTGTCCAGGGTCACCTAGCTAGGAAGTATCTGAGTCCACATTTGAACCCAGGACCTCCCATCTTCAGGGCTGACTCTCAATCCACTGAGCTACCTAGCTGCCTCCCTTGACATCACTTTTAGGAAAATATTTGTTTCCATTTTTAAGAGAAAAGTATTACATTAGTTGAATAGTGTTAATATTTACATCTTCAGTTAAATGTATTATGTAGTGAGAAGGTTGACCTTGCTTATGTAAATCAGAGGAACTGGACTGCTGGGGTTTTTTTTAACTGTAATAAGCAAATTAATATAGAGGTAATCCCTTGAGTTTTTTATTTCTCTGGTTTCTGGTTAGATTGGTTTTGATTTTGTTTTCTTTAAAGCTCAGGTAGGTCTGATGCCCTAAAAGAGAAAAAGATATGATATGCGTGGGCAGAGGAAGGGGGTGGAGATTTATAAAAAAGAATGTTGCTTGATCATTCTCTGTGATATTATCAGCAAAAAACTAGTAATTGATGCTCCTGACTTAGAAGCTGGTTTTACCCTTATCTTTTGGTTGAAACAGATTTATGAAGGAAGCCTTTCTTTTACAAAACAAGGCAAATGATTTCACCCCGTAGCAAGTTATGAAAAAAGAGAGCAGGTTTCCATGTTTATTCACTGCACTACTGAAAACCACAATGAAGCTATGATATTGGGGTAAAAGGCAAACCGAGGAGGCTGCTTTTAACAACATAACCCGAGCCCTTTTCCTGACTGCAAATAACACGTAAGTGATTTCCTTCTGCCTCTGAATATTGTCTATGGTGGCCAATCTCTTGTCTTTAAGGGGAAGAGTCGATTTTTGGCAACGGCCAGAAATCTGAGTCTCAGCGACCTCAGAGGACATCGAGTCCAGCCCTGGGCAGGAATCCCTTCCAGGAGGATGCTGGCAAATGGTTAGGAAGGCTCTGCTTCATGGCTTTCATTGGGAGGGAACTCCACCCTTGAGAAAGAACAGGCAGTACTAGAAGCCAGGAAGACCTAGGTTTGAATCCTGCCTTAGAAATGGAATCTCAGGGCACCAAAGTGGCTAACCAGGACTGGCCTCAGACATTTCCTAGCTATGTGAAAGTCCTGAGCAAGTCCCTTAACTCCCATTGCCTAGCCCTTATCATTCTTCTGCCTTGGAGCCTATACTAAGTAGTTGATTCTAAGATAGAAGGTAAGGGTTTAAAAAAGAAAAAAGAAATGGAATCTCCCTGTGACTGTGGCAAATTACCTAATCTCTTTGACCCTTAGTAAAATGGAGGTAAGAATCACACCTATTTTCATTGATCAAATAAGATGATGAAAATAAAGTCCTCTGTACACTTGCAAGTGATATATAAAATGAAAGATGATATTATCACTTCAAGAGTGCCCCTTGCTTTTGGAATAGCTCTGATTATTAGAGGAAGTGGGAGGTCCTGGCTAATGGACCTTCTATCCCTTGGGCATAAATAAGCACAATTTTTCCTACTGCATGTCCTCATAGAGGGTGAGTACACCAGCTGGTGCAGTGGATAGGGTGATGAATTTGGAGCCAGGAAGACCTGAGTTCAAATCCTACCTCAGATAGTAGCTCTAGGACCCTGGCAAGGTCCTTAACCTTGATAAGTCTCAATTTCCTCATTTGTAGAGAAAATAACAGTGCCTATCTCACACGATTGTGAGGATGAATTGAGATAACCTGGGTGAAGCATTATAGAAATTATTAAAAGCACAATATGAATGCTGATTATTAATAGATAGACTCTGTTCCTCATGTAGGTGTTTTATTTCTGGTCCATTGCAAGACATTTTGGATTAGTGGCTGGGACAGAACTGAATGAGTATATCAAAGAAACCCCTCTAGTGGGCAAAGAGGAGACTCAGTGGTAGCTCATAGCTAAACCTAGAGACAGGAGTTCCTGGATTCAAATCTGACCTCATTCACTTCCAAAGTGTATGATTATGGACAAGTCACTTAACCCCTACTGCCTAGCCCTTACAGCTCTTCTGCCTTGGAACCAACACACATTTTTGATTCTAAGATGGAAGGAAAGGGTTTTGAAAGAGAAAGAAAGAAAGAAAGAAAGAAAGAAAGAAAGAAAGAAAGAAAGAAAGAAAGAAAGAAAGAAAGAAAGAAAGAAAGAAAGAAAGAAAGAAAGGAAAGAAAGAAAGAAAAGAAAGAAAGAGAAAGAAAGAAAGAAATGAAGGAAGGAAGGAAGGAAGAAAAGAAAGGAAGGAAGGAAGGAAGGAAGAAGAAAAGAAAGAAAGGAAAGAAAGAAAGAAATCTTTTTCCCATCTGGCTGTATGCACCAAGTGAGGTAGCAAGGCTTGCTATAAGAGTGGGAGGGAGAAAACAAGGGCTGTCTCCAAAGACCCCACTTAGGTCAATATGCAACCATGAGCACCTGGATCTTCTGTTGCTTCTGCTCCCATTGTCTCTATTCTCTCTTGCCTTAGGTGAAAGAATATTAGATATGGAAAGGGTTTGGCTGTGAGCTTCCAAAGGTCATGAGGAACACCAGAACTCTCAGAGCTAGTGTCCATGCCAGAGTCTGTGGGCAGGCACATTCACTTCTCTGCCCCATTCACCAACCCACCCTATGGATTTGCTTATCCTGTAATTGTACCACTTCCTTTTTCTCACCTTAACTGGCAGATCTGCTGTCTTCACCTCCTCCTTCCCGAGTCTATCTTTTCAATTTCTACTCCTTAACTCTCCTAAATCCTTTCATGTCTTTTCATTGTCTCTAATATTGCTTCCCTTGCAACCCAGAAGTAAAATCTAGACCAGTGTCTGGACTTTGAGTTTGTTCTTCAAATTTTCCCTCATTTTCTCCCCAAATACAACTTTGGATTTACTTCATTGGTTCAAACCCCTACAGGATTTTCTTTCTAATCAGGTTCAATGCCTTCTTTCTTTTCTAATTTCCTTTCTAATAACCTTCTGCCATGGATACCTGAAGAAATAGAAAGATTTTTTTGATCTACTGAAAGGGGTCAAATAGAAATTAGTTCAAGGAAACTATTTTTCTCTTCTTTCTCCTCCCTTTTGATTTGGTTTTCATGGGAATCTGTGTTTATTGGGAGCATTCTCCATGTGTGTGGTAGTAGGCAAATACTTCAGGTAAATTAACTGAATGAAACATGAATAATGGACATCAGATTGCTTGCCTTCTCAGTAGGTAAGGAAGGGACTGAAGGGAGTGAATTTGGAACTCAAAAAAATTAACTGAGTGAAAGAGGAATTGTTGAAAGAGTCACGGATGAGTAATCAGAGAAAAGAGAAGAAGTAGGGAAAATACAATATAACTGGCTAGTCAGACAGACCGTTGGGCTAATGATTTTTACAAACTATTTGCAAGGTTGCTTTAGGAGACAGTGGCATCCACATTCATTTCATCCATAAGCAGGACTGGCTACTTATGAAGCCATTCAAGAGGCACCAAATAACTCATTTATCTCCAATCTTCTCTTTGAATTTACCGTGGTCCCTGGAATCCTCCCTTGAGCCATCCCTTGAGAGTCATCTGGACATGAGTGCATTTAAACTTGGGCAAAGTATCATCTGAAGTAAGTGACTTCACTAGACTAACTGAATTTAGTATAATTAATTAAAATACACGAAATGAGTGCCCAGCAACTATATCTTAAAGTAATTACCTTTTACTAACTCAGCCCTTGAAGATGGGTAAGGTCTTGAGAAAGTGGGTAACACCAAAACAGAGGCAGTTATTCAGTTACTGCAGCAAGCCAGCCTCCAGCCAGCTGGGGAATTAAAATGAGAACTTATATATCTTAACTAGGGTTCTTCTAGGTTAAGGAGAACAGAAAGGAAACAAAAACAATGGTTCATTAAGGTAAATAATTAGGGAGATGGGAACCAGGGATCCTTAACTGGGTTAACTATGGACAGGGATCAGAGACAGGGGAAATGGATTTCTACCCGGAATCTAACACTATCAAGATCCAAGCAGGATGGGGTAATTAGAGTCTCACTCCTGGATCCTTGTCCCTCCAGGGGTGGTCTCAGATGTCCCAAGGTCCCAGATGATAATCAGCCAGTAACTCCAGTAGGTAACAAACAGTGAGCTGGTTCAGAAATGAAAGTCCATCCTCCCAAACTGTAAACCCAAGCTCCAGCTCGCCCACAGAGTAGATGGTATCCTGGTGATGCTTTGGGAAGTTCAAAAAACAGACTTCCTCCTCAGTTGCAGCCAACTGTCCCAGAGCCCTGTGTCACGCACACTGCTGTATTCTAAGGCTTCACAGAATGTTCAGCTCATGCCACCCTGCTTGGAAATCTTTCTGTCTACACTTAAATCTATCTATTATCTTATTTTATAAGTTTGCCTACAACACATCCTACCCGTGAAGAATAATACTTCAACTGACTAATATATCCACAGTGATTAGCCGGTTATTCTGCTCATTACTTTCACTAAGCCAAGAGCAGGGATGCAATGAAATGGGACACAGGATGGGTGACTGTTAGTAGTTAGTAGTAGTTAGTAGTAGTTAAGTAGAGGTAGTAGTAGTAGTTAGTAGTTAGTAATAGTAGTTAGTAGTAGTCAGTAGTAGTTAAGTAGAGTTAGTAGTAGTTACTTAATAGTAGTAGTTAGTAGCTAGTAGTAGTCAGTAGTAGTTAGTTAAGTGGATTTAGTAGTAGTAGTAGTTACTTAGTAGTAGTTAGTGGTTAGTTAAGCAGAGTTAGTAGTAGTTACTTAATAGTAGTAGTTAGTAGTAGTCAGTAGTAGTTAGTTAAGTGGATTTAGTAGTAGTTAGTAGTAGTTACTTAGTAGTAGTTAGTGGTTAGTTAGTAGTAGCTAGTAGTAGTTAGTTAAGTAGAGTTAGTAGTAGTTAGTTAGATAGTAGAGGAGGGAAGGGAAAGTCCCTGAGCACAAGGCACTGTATGACCCTGCTTAAGAACCACATCTGTTGGTGTTGTTGAGTCTTTGCAAGTCATGTCCAACTCTTCATGACCCCATTTGGGGTTTTCTTGGCAGAGATAATGGATTGTTTTTGCCATTTCCTATTCCAATTGATTGTGCAGATGAGAAAAGTGAGGCAAATAGGGTTAAGTGACTTGTTCTGTGTCACACATCTATAAGTATCTGAGGCTGGATTTGAATTCAGGAAGATGAGTCTACCTGACTCCAGGCTTGGCACTCTATTCACCGCCCCACTGATCTATCTCAAGAGCCACAGAGAGCGGTCTTAATCAGTATAAAGGCACTGAAACAGAGGTAAAGATGGGGCTAAAAAGAGGGAGAACTGCCAGCCCACCTCACCATCTCTCCTTAGGTCCTCTGCCTCTCTGGTTTGTGTGTAGGACAATATTAAAACTACCAGGAGGACAGCACCTTCCATATGAACCTATAGTCCAAGAGCATGCTCGAGTCATCTCCAACTACTTTCAGGAGCAGACTTAAATTTTCCCATGAGCATTTAAAACTCACAAATTGGCAAATGTTACAAATCAGAGCTTGACTTATTGCTTTGTTAATTATCTAGACTTAAGAAAAAGATGAAGAAAGAATAAATAAGGTAGATTAAACTTAAAATACAGCATATACAATCTTCCCCCGTCCATCAAACCAGTAGTTTCCACACCATACCAGCACATTAACAAACAATAGTAGGGGGGATGAGTAAAAATCATACCAGAGAAATTGGGGGTCAGGAGGAAATGCAGGGGTAGGAGTAAAGAAAAATAACCTAATGGAGAAATAACCTAATGAAGTAGTCTTGTAGAAAAAAATAGAGCAGAAGTTGGGTATCCTAAAGTTCTGAAACATAGATTAGAAGAGGCACTGATTTTGAGTTACCAGAGACTCAGAACAGCCTGTGAGCTTTCATACGTGGAGACAAAGGCTATCTTTAGATCAGCATTTTAATTGGGCTTTACCAAAATATTCTCTGAGGCAGTTATGTGGCAAAGTGGATAGAATGCCAAGCCTGGAGTCAGGAAGATCTGTGTTCAAACTTGGCCTCAGGTCCTTATTAGCTGTGCAACTCTGGCCAAGTAACTTAACCCTGTTTGCCTCAATTTCCTCATCTGTAAAATGAGCTGGAGGAAGGAATAGCAAAACATTCCAGTTTCTTTGCCAAGAAAACCCCAAATGGGATCACGAAGAGTCAGGCACAATTGAAGCAACAACAAAATGATTCTCTAGAAAGTAGCCACAAAGCAGATTTTAAGAATTTGTTTAAACTGTTTTGATCCCTCTCCCTTCCTTCTGCAGTTTCATTACTCCATTATTTTTTCCAGAGGGAGAAATCAGGAGGAATTTGGACTATTTCTTTAAGAGAGAAGAAGAACTGACCTCCCCAATCTGGGTTGGAGGTCAGGTTTGTACAACTCTGTGGGAGTTCTGCTGGAGCTGCTGTGGCTTCTGAGGTTAAGAGAAGAATGCCAGCTCCCCATGCCCTTGGTTGTAGCATAGCTATCTTATGAGGGAGGGGTTGTGTCATCCTCCATAAAATAAACCAGCCACCCCTGCAAATAGGACCCACTTCCAACATGAAGGCAATGGTCTTCACTGACCCCATTATTCCATCTGACCTCCTCTCCTCCCCCCCCCCCCCAACCCCTCACCCTCTGCTGGGTTTAATAAAGGGTTAGCTTACATGGTGAGTGGAGGTGGAACAATGAACATTCAGAGCCATTCACTTTCTTCTGAACCTTTACTCTTGAAATTGTTAGTTCATAAAAACACTTTAGGAAGTACTGTATGGAACAGTTCAATCTGAGCATGAAGACATTTTGGATTCAAATAAGAAGACCTGACCTCCTCAAAGTTTGCTTTTCTCCACACTTTTCTTCCCTCTGCTCCATTTTTGTCCTGTGGCACCTGAGCATATGTCGAACATTGTCAGATGATGAAGAGACTTACTAAGTTCCTGACTGTTAAAGAGATGAGTCATTTGGTGGGAGATGGGGGAGAGAGTGGAGAGAACTCAAAAATAGATCAACCCAATTTAGATTAAAATCCTATATTTTATATTGTTGTTCAATAGTTTCAGTCTTGTCTTACCTTTCATGATCCCATTTGGTGTTTTCTTAGCAAAGATACTGGTATGGTTTGCCATTTGCTCATTATACAGGTGAGGTACTCGGGCAAACAGGTTGCATGACTTGCCCATGGTCACATAGTTAATAAGTGTCTGAGCTCAGCAACAGCTGTAGTCTGAGAGAACAGGTCCCCCAAATCCAATCTAAAAAAAAGGTTTAAACAATCAGCTAGAAAGTCAAGTTCACTCATACTAAAACACAGATGGTAGAGTAGCGAATTGGCTCAACTATTTCCAATAGATCAGTAAACATTTATTAAGTGCCTACTATGTGCCAAGTAACATGTTAAGCACCAGAAATACAAAAAGAAACAAAAAATATTGCCTACCTACCCTCAAGGAGCATATGATCTAAATGAGGGAAATATCTTGGATATCAATTTGCAATTGTCCAGAGTTAACTAAACAATCAAATCTCTTTGACCTAAGGATCCCACTGTCAGACCAAAAGTCACCAAAGAAATCAGACACAAAAGTCAGTGCCCATTTGTTGGTGAATGGCTGAAAAATACTATGATGTATGACTGATGAAATGATATGAGGAATTCAGAGAGATACTGGAACATTTGTACAAAGAAATGCAAAATGAAGCAAGCAGAACTAGAATAATATGCAAAATGACAATGATGTAAATGAGAAGATTACTAAAAGGAAAATGAACTCTGAGTAACTAAAAGACCAGTGAAGGTCCCCAGAACAGATAATGAAGCATAGCATGGCAGAAAGATGGAGGACAACTAGGATCACATATTCTACACATAGTCAGATTCAATCGTTTCAAATGTTTTTGCTTAATTTTCTTTGTCTCAAGAGGTGCACAAGGGGGAGGAGGAAGTGTTGTTCCAACTCTCTAGAAATGATTATATTATAAAGATAATCAATAAAGGCATCATTAGAACAAGTTAAAAAAAAGAAATTCAGCATCCCTTCTGTAGGCTAGAACTTTTTGGGGAACTTCAAAAGATATCTTCAACAAGTTATTCTAATGTAGCTAGACTTAGCTTACATTCCCATTGTCCTTCCATTTACCTAGGTTCAAGCCATTGGAGTCATTCTTGATTTCTCCACAACCCTTATACCATGTATCCAATCACTTTCCAAGACTTGATGATTTGACTACCACAATATCTCTCCAGTCCCTCCCTTCCCTATACTCACACAGCCACCAACTGAGTTAAGGTCCTTATCACCTGTCTCACAGATTATGGCAATAGTCTCCTAATTGTTCTTGCTTCAAGTCTTTCCCTTCTCCCATCCCAACTGCCAAAGTGGTTTTCCTAAAACATTGGCCTGAGGACATTATTCCCTGGTTCAATAAACTTCAAAGCCTCTTTATTACAGAATTACAGAATTTGAGAGCTGAAAAGGATCTCAGTGGCCATCTAGTCCAATTCTTTTGTCGTTGTTCAATCATGTCTGATTCTTCAGGATCCCATTTGGAATTTTCTTGGCAAGGATATTGGATGAGGGAACTGAGGCCAATAGGGTTAAACTCTTTGCTCAGGGTCAAATAGCTAGTCAGGGTACAAAGCCAGATTTGAATTCAGAAAGATGAGTCTTTCTGATTCCAGGCCTGGCACTCTATCCACTGTGCCACCTAGATGCCCAAGTCCAATACATTTATAAAAGAAGTTCCCACTATGACATACCCAGCAAGTCATCATCTGGCCTGGGATTGACAGCTTCCAAAGAGGAAGAACCTACCACCTCTTGAAGCAGCCCATTCTACTATGGGGCAGCTCTAATTGTAGGGAAGTTTTTCTTGACATCAAGCTTAAATTGGATTCTTTGTAACTCCCACCCAGTGCTCCTAGTTCTCCTCCATGAGGTCAAAGAGAACAAATCTAATCCCTATCCCATAGGATAGCTTTTAAATACCTGCATACAGAAGAAAACATATGATTTACCACTTGTTTATATGAGTATATGATTTGGGGATTTGGTTTTAAAGATTATTACAAAAATGAATAATATGGAAATAGGTTGTGAGCGATAATACATGTATAACCCAGTGGAATTGCTTGTCAACTCCCAGAAAAGGGAGGGAGATAACATGAATCATGTAACCATGGAAAAAAAATTTAAAAAAACCTGCATATAGCATCATGCCACCTCCCTACCCACCCTTCCCACCCTGCTCCAGTCTTCTCCAAGATCAACAACTCTAACTCTATTAACTGATGGTTATAGTTAAAGGGACTCAAAATCCCTTACAATTCTGGATGCCTGATTTTGTTTGCTCTCTAGTTTAACATTCTTCCAGGATGCTCAGAACTGAATACAATACTTCAGACAAATTCCTGACAGGACAGAGTTGAGTGAGGTCATAACCTCCTTATTCCTGAAAACTATTCCTGGAAATTGCTCACTCTCAACCTGGGTTAGCCCACGTGCTCAGATGGCTTACCAGTGTGTTGCTTCTGCCCATGTTACAGCATCTTAGAGCCACGGGTTTAAGAATTGGGTGAGAGGTAGACCCCCAAAGTAGATGAGCAACACTGAAAAGGGCTCAGCAAGCCCTCACACCAGAGGTGTTAGTCCTCCTTGAATACCCACATACCCTACCTATGTTAGTGAGTTAGAGGGCTGGTGATCCCAGCATGTAATGATTCATCCCCAGTTTGATGAAAATAATTTGTTACAATAGCCATGAAGGCAACTGAAGCAAATATTGTGGAGTGCTTAGTGTTTTGGACATTGAAGAAGCCATGGCCATCCATTGAATGCCATTCCATCACTAGCCATCCTGACTTTTGTTTTGCCACTGGACTTGGAAGACTCTGAAAGGGAGCAACTCTGCTTCACTTAAATCCAATTAACATGCCAGTCAAGACATCATCCTGTGATGCCATTGATCCTCTTCAAAAATGAAGAATAAACAACAGCAATTACTAGAAATGCCGCCCCTCCTAATATAACCCCAGAGAGCATCCGCTCCAATAAATTGGCTAAAACATCACATGGCCAACTCGGAGCTTACACTCCACCCAAACCTCCACATCTTTTCTGGAACACCTGACTAACCATTCCTCCCCAGTGTTTTTAAACCTTTCACAACCTTCCTTCAGTCTATTTTTCCATCTTATCATCTATCACTTCCCTGCATACCTTCTACCAAACCAGCTTTTTTTTCTGGTGTCTCACACTTGACATTCCAGTTGGTATCTCAAGCACTTAGTTCATTGCTTGACCCTTTATATATACTTGTTGTTAGAGGCAGGTAGGTGGCTCAGCAGATTGAGATAAAATACTTTTACCCTTCTGAAGCATATTCATGTGTACAAACTCATTTAATCTCACAAGTTTCTTATAAAATGGGCAGAATAAGAAAACTTATTCTCCTTCCCAGAATTTGGGCAAGTCACTTAACTCCAATTGCCAAACTATTACTGCTCTTCTGCCTTAGCAGCAATATTTAGTATCAATTATAAGACAGAAAGTAAGGGAGAAAGAAAGTCAGGGAGAAAGAAAGAAAGAGAGAGAGAGAGAGAGAGAGAAGGAAGAAAGAGAAGGAAGGAAGGAAAGAAAGAGGGAAAGAAGGAAGGAAAGAAAGAAAGGAAGGAAGAAAGAAAGGAAGAACAGAATAAAGGAAAGAAGGAAGGAACGAAGGAAGGAGGGAAGAAAGAGAAAAAGAAAAAGAAAGGAAGAAAGAAAGAAAC
>NC_058132.1:280907473-280917801 GCF_016433145.1 Gracilinanus agilis | reverse complement strand
GAAACAAATGAACAACAAACTCTTTCATAGTTGATCATCTTTATGATATTAAATACAGTGTATTCTTGGTTCTGCTTACTTCATATCAGTTCACATAAGTTTTCTCAGGTTTTTCTGAAACTATCCTGCTCATTATTTTTAATGATACAATAATATTCCATCACAATCATATACTATAACTTGTTCAGTCATTCTCTAATGATGGGCATCCCCTCAATTTCTAATTCATTAACATCACATAAAAAAGAGGCTATAAATATTTTTCCTTTTGTTTCCCCTCCCCTCCCCTCCTTTTCTTTCTCCTTTTTCTTTGATCCATTTGGGTTTCAGACCTAGTAGTGATATTTCTGGGTCAAGGAGTATGAACAGTTTTATAGCCTTTTGGACATAGTTCTAAGTTGTACTCCAAATTAGTTGGATCAGTATCTTAGTGTACCTATTCTCCATCTCCTCCAGCATTTGTCATTTCTGTCAGATTTGTTTTAATTTGCATTTCTCTAATCAGTAATGATTTAGAGCATTTTTTCATTCTAATATAGATAGTGTTGATGTCTTCTGAAAATTGTGTATATTCTTTTTCTGCTTATCAGTTGGAGAATGGCATTTATCAATTGGTGAGTGGCTCTTATTTTTATAAATTTACTTTGCTCCATATATATTTCAGAAATGAGGCCTTTCATCAGAGAATTTAGCTGTAAAATTTTTTAAATTTTTTTATATTACATCACTGTCTATAGTACCTTTTAGCAAAAAGGAGTTTCCCTGATTATCTCTTTTAATTAGGACAATTTTTGCTTTTGCTTTGTCTGAGATCATGATTGCTATCCCTGCCTTATTCACTTCAGTTAAAGCATGATAAATTCTGATATGTATAATGCCAGTGTTATAGTTGATTTGGCTTCTCTTGATTGTTTAATATTTCTTTTACCCCATGTATCTCCTTTCTAGATTCTTCCTAAGATGAATATCCACCCTTTCCCCAAGTTTCCCTAACTTCAATGCCCGTAACTATTAATGCCTACATTCTCTCTGCATTAGCTGAAAGACCAACCAGATTGGACAAATAATCTACTGACATATGGAAAAATAAAGTCAATCCATTAGGAGCTGATCATTTTTCAATTCATTTCAATTCATCATACCTTAAGGTCCTACTAAGTTGCCAGATGCTGTACTAGGTGCTGAAGATGTCAAGGCAAAAAACTAAACAGTCTCTACTTTCAAGGAGTTTACTTTCTGCTGAGGAGAGACCATATACAGAAAAACGATATAGGGTAAAAATGGAGGGAAGGGGTGGGGGAAGATTATGCTATCTATACTATTTTCTTACTGAAGGAAGAGAGCTGTCTAGAGGTTTTAATTCTTTGACTTGACAAAAAGTTTGAATTAAAAGTGACTCAGATGCCAAGCAGAGGATGCCCAGTGTGTTTTGAGGTTTACCATTTAGGTAAGGCTGGAGGTGGTATTTTCAAGAAGTAGGCTCCTGAGTGTGGGCTAGTCTGACCTTATCTAGTCATGTTCAAATATTACTCTTTGAAAGACTTAAGAGCTGTCTTTCCTTCCTCCTCTATTGCCTTAAAAGGATGGGAACTTACAAGGAGATGGCATCCTAAAGTGACATTTAATGTGGAGAAGAGGAGGATGAAAAAAGATGACTGGTGACACTGGGGAAACCCTTTCCCTATTGATCTTTAAAAACAGCAACAGTTTAAATAAAACGACTCTAGGTCAGTTGAAACACATTAATGTCTGGTATGGGAATGAGGAAAATGAAATTGGATAGATTTACTTTTTTGTTTATTTTTTAGATGGGAAGAAATTATGCTTTTATTTATTTAAAAATTATTTAATTGATGTTCTTTTCTTTCTTTTTGTCTTTTTAATATCACTGTGACTCCTTGGTGACTCTGTACCCTCTTATAAAATCCTCCCTTGTAAAAATAAAGTAAAACAAATCAACATATTGGCCAAGTCTGAAAACACATGGTATACCTATTAATGAAGTACTTCTCTGCCAAGAGATGGGAGATGTGCTTCATGAAACTGAATGGACTTTCAAAACTGTTCCTTAGGAAAACTTACTCACCTTTAGAGATGGATTGGGGACCCTTTGAATTATAACATTCTGGGACATATTTCTTCTCACCATAATTCTCTGACCAGGATAGCCAAGTACGTATAATTTGTTTTAATTTTTTAAGGGGAAAAAATGTTATAGAGTTTCCCCCTTTGGGTTTTTGGTGAGTTGCCATCATTGTTTCCTGGCTATCTCCTCAACACTCTGACACCCAGCTGAACTGAGGTGTAGACCAAGGAATAAACTCCCTGATTTTGTGGTTAGAGGTCATTTCCAATTGTTTATCTATCATATGTCTGAAATTTCTTTAACAGAGAACAAAGCTGGGGGCAGCTAGGTGGCTCAGTAGATTGAGAGCCAGGCCTACAGATGGGTTCAAATCTGGCCTCAGACACTTCCTACCTGCATGACCCTGGGCAAGTCTCTTAACCTCCATTGTCTGGTCTTTATTTCTCTTCTTCCTTGGAACCAATACACAGTATTAATTCTAAGATGGAAAGTAATAGAGAACAAAGCCTATCTGTCCTCAATTAGAGATCAGGCTCAAAAAAAACAAACCTTTGGGAGACATAAGACATAAACAAATTTAAACTCAAGTATAAATGACTAATTTGAGCTATTTTCCCAGAGTCGAGAATAAGGACAAGGATGGGGAGGTAACCAGAAAAAGTTTGTTGGAAGACTGAAGGATGGGGATAGATGGAAGAAGGATCATGGAAGAAGAAAGAAGGGGAAAGGAAGAAAGAAAGGATGCTGGAGTCAGAAGAAAATCTTTGCTTCATAGTTTACCTCAAAGAGAGCACCTTGAAAGAGTTTGAGATAATCTTGATGTATCTGAGAAATTTGACAAGCTTACAAATGATAGAGTTCTCTAGCATCTCCAAAGAAGAGGTGGTATTGGGAGGAAGAAGGAAAGACAAAGATTGTAGACTCTAGGCTGGAGGCTGGTTGACAAGTCTTAAAAGCAGTGAGAAGGAGAGAATTGCTAATTCTTGACTGAGAAAGAAATAATAAAATTTCTTTTAATTGGATAAATGGTGCCCAGATAGTTCAGTAATGGACACTTTAAATATAATACTGTGACAGGAGTAATATACCCTCTGTTAAGTTACCATAAAAGTAATCATGAATGGAGACAGTTATATTGTAATACTGTGTGACCAAGAAATATAATCTTCCTGGTGAGATGACAATATTCCAAGGCTTTCATATAGGTCTCTCTTTTGTTCTCTAGTACATTTGCCCTGATTTCTTTTCCAAAACTTGCAAGACTGGGTACTATTCAGGTCAACCCAAAGTAGATTCCCATTTCCAGTCCTTTGGTAACATGATCTTCTATCATGGTCTTTCGGGAAACTGACTATCCAAGCTTACAGCTCATGAATTATCTTTTGATGGTGTTAATATGAAATCAATTTCTTGGAAGACACCAGTGATAGATGCCAAGGTTAACATGAGGGGATAAATGGCTATGTCTATAAAGCTATTAAACCAACTATGTTCATTATGGGTGATTACTTTTTTTTTTACAGTGACAATTATAGGGAAATGAATAACATGCTGGAGGAATTAATAATGGATGTTTTAGATGTCATTCTAAGACAGAAAATTAGAGCAAAATACATCATTGGCTTAAACTTCTTCCACGGAACATCACCATGATGGACGTTCTCCTTCTTGGCAAATAAAGTACCTTTATTTCCATGAGATAAGTTATCAATCTTACTTTTTAACTTTCATTCGTCCAACTTTGTGTGCCCTGATTTCCCAGTTTCTTTTTGACCTGAATTCTTTGTTACCATGTGCTTTGCCTTCCTTTCTGCTGCATAGCACTACTCAGAAGACAACCTTCACACTTCCTCTTGTTCTTGGCCATTTCTGTGTCTTCCAGAAGCTATAATATTCCTTCCCATATATGTATTCCAATGAAATTTATTTGTATCTATCATTATATCTTTGTGATCCCTTTGGTGAAGGGCAGGACACATTTTGAGAGTTAAAAAGCTGAGTATGTTTATAGGGGGTTGGTATACTAAATCTTTCAAGGCCCCACTAATACCTCATATCTTCCTTTTGAAAAATGGTGACACAGAGAGAGGATGCTAAAAACTTTGATTGGTTTGACAATTTCTGATTTTCATCACAGTAGAGATAATGGAATCCAAATAGATCTTGAAAGGATACAGGATTGGGTTGAATCTAATAAGATGAAATTCAATGTGAATAAATGTGAGGTCCAGCACTTGGATACACAAGTACAACTTTGTAAGTACAAGATGGGAGAGTCATAGTTGTTCTGAAAAACATCAGACAGTAGTTCTGAAAAAAAAAAAAAAAACACCTGGAAAGAAATTTCCCGCATTCTGGCTAATCATATTGTGTGCCTTATTGTCTAACATTTTATAAAGGTCAAATATTATAAATGTGAAGAACAAAGAGAGCCTGGATGGGTTAAGGAGAAGACAAGGGACATGCAGCCTGAGCACACAGGCGTGTATAGAAGAAGCCTGATGATACTAGGCAGCAATCCCCAGACTATCATCCTTACTGACTGTATGTATAGGAACCCCATATCTTTTTTTTTTTTTAAACCCTTGTACTTCGGTGTATTGTCTCATAGGTGGAAGATTGGTAAGGGTGGGCAATGGGGGTCAAGTGACTTGCCCAGGGTCACACAGCTGGGAAGTGGCTGAGGCTGGGTTTGAACTTAGGACCTCCCGTCTCTGGGCCTGACTCTCACTCCACTGAGCTACCCAGCTGCCCCTCCCCATATCTTTTTTGGTACCTCCTTCAGGCAATATCTTTTTCTCACATACCTGCTATTTCCCAATCTAACTACTAACTTCTAGTGAACATCTTCATCCCTATAATACAGAGGACTTCTCAAAACCTTGGGCCCAGGGAAACTGATTTCCATACTCCATAAGCTAGCATCCTTTAAAAGAAGAGATTAAGGGTGGTTTCCTGAGAATAACCCTATGGCATTGTGTGCTCTATACAGGTACAGGGTAAGAGGGACAAAATGACTGCTAATTGCTGAGACTTCTGAGTCTGTGGCACTGAGGACCTTTGGATTCAAAGAGACTACTGAGAGAGGGAAAGAGTTTGTGTGAAATTGGAGCAAAAGAGGAGATGAACTTTAGAATGGTGGATTGGAGACCTTCCTGGGCCAAAGACCTCCAGCTCTTACAACCCTAGAGATAAAGAACTAACTCTCCCTGGTGGCATCAGTCTTTTTTCTTGGCTGAGCTGAGGACTTGTCTCACTCCAAAATTGAGTTCTACCACTCTGTTGTGTTCTGTTATCACTCTAATGTGTATAACTTCCCTGATTTCTGTTTATTGCTTACTTTTATGAGGAAGTTTATTTGGTATCTATAATTGTAATCAGTATACCAAGTACTAGGGAAAAGTAGCTGAAATGATGTGAGTAATATCTTTCCCCCTCTCCTTTAGAGCAACCAGAGAAAATGGCTTTTATTTTGTACCTCAACTTCTAAAAAGAGAGAGTACTATACCTTTTTGCTACAGATTTTGATGTATGGAGATACATCTAATTCTAGCCTGGTGCCCCTCTTGGAAATAGGAGAGCAAAGGAAAGATCACCTGGCCACATCAGTGTTGGATCCTGCCTGCCCTTTCCATGCCAAGCGATGGGTGATATTGGCATAATCCCCCTCTTACTCTCCATAAAGGGGGACATTGAAATTTTCTTTTGGAGACATGGCATGAGGCTTTTCAGATCACATATCAGATATCTATCTATCTAAGTCATAGGCAAGCCAGATGGTTTGATTGAGAGAAAAAGTTAAAAGTCTAGCATTAGAATATATAACTTGTTAAACACAACTTTTGAAGTCTCTACAAAAGTCTTACTTCAATGTCCTTCATTATGCTGTAGAGGTGACTCTGGACTCTTGAAGACTATACTATGGGGGCAGCTGGGTGGCTCAGTGGATTGAAAACCAGGCCTAGAGATGGGAAGTCCTGGGTTCAAATCTAGCCTCAGACACTTCCCAGCTATGTGACCCTGGGCAAGTCACTTAACCCCCATTGCCTTGCCCTTACCACTCTTCTGCTTTAGAATCAATATATAGTATTGATTTTAAGACAGAAAATAAAGGTTAAAAAAAAAAAAAAGACTATACCAGAAGAGTAACTCCTAGCAGGTCTAAATAAGTTAGAAGGACTTCAAAAGGCAATCTACATCTACTATCTGAGGACTAGTCTAACTATGAAGAGATTCCTTGTGAACATGCACCTCATGAATGTGGGTTACTACAGTATACATTTTATCTAAGACATAAGATTCACTCCAACCATATCTTAAAATCTTCCATTCCCCTGAATATCTCCTATCAATCTGGAATGAAACATGAGATACTATAGTAAAGTGATATTTACTTAAAACGGAATGTAGGGTAAATAACAAGGAAAAATCCCCTCGGTTCACTCATGGAACACCATCCTATAGATTTTGATGCCACTGGTGGGAAGAGGAATACCCAGTCAGATTCTAAGAAATTCACATTCCCAGGGCTGTGTCCCAGATCCAACAACTCTGCCTTTGAACTTGCTGCTGATTGTTGCTTCTTCGGAGCTGCTGATGTCCTTTATTGGGCTGCTTTCTTTTCTGAACTGCTATCTACTGTTTCTTCACTGAATTGTTGCTAGTTTGTTTCTCTACTGAACTGCTACTGCCACCTTCTGCTTCCTCACTGACTTAAAGTTTCTAGGAAGCTTCTTCCTTGTAAAGTGAATGTTCATAGCTCTTTTGTGAATCAGCTTAAATCCTCTGGTGGTTTTTTTTTTTATTGTTATTGTTGCTCTTTTATGTATCAGACCTATAACCCTGCACTCGGGCAACACAACAGAAAGTCTTCAGGTCAAGCCTGCCTTTCCAACTGACTTTACTGCCCATTAAATGAAAACCATACCATTTGATGTTTGGGTAAGGGTGAATATATTCCTTTTAATTATTATCATGCAAATGGTAGCTATTGCCAGGGTCATGCAAATTACCCTGGAGCTTACTTGGAAAACTTGAGGAGCAGGTAGAGATGGCTATCTTTGTCTTGGATTCTTGCATCTATACCCAAATTATTCTCCTTTTTTATAAGGGGTTGGCCCACAGAAGATGAAATCAGATAAAATAAATAAAACAGATACAAATGGAAAATAGAACTTGGTTCTATGTGACCCCCTTCTCCTTTTGTAGTGATGGTGTGTGAGTGGTGGATGAGGGAACAGAGGATATTAAGGATTATATGGCTCTAAAGAATTGGAAATTGAGGGGTTGTCCATCAATTGGGGAATAACTGAACAAATTGTGGTATATGATAATTATGGAATACTATTGTGCTATAAGAAATGAGAAGCAAGATGACTTCAGAAAAATCTGGAAAGACTTATATGAACTGATGCGAAGCGAAATGAGCAGAACCAGAAGAACATTGTACACAGTGACAGCAATATTTTTTGAGAAACAGCTATAATTGGCTTAATTATTCTCAGCAATGCAATAATCCAAAATAATTCCAGAGACTCATAATGAAAAATGCCATCTACCCTCTGAGAAAAGAACTGATGGACTCTGAATGTGGACTGAAACATATATAATTTCCTTCCTTCCTTCCTTCCTTCCCCTCCTCCTCCTTCTTTTTTGTCATTCAAGATTTCCTCCACAAAATGACTAATATGGAAGAATGTTTTATGATTGCACATTTAAAATCTATATCTGATTGCTTACCATCTCAGAGGGATGGGAAGGGGGAGAAAAGAAGGTTAGAAAAAGGGAGAGATTTTGTAACTCAAAACTTAAAAAAATATAATGTTAAAATTGTTTTTACATGTAATGGGGAAATGGGTTATTTTTTTAAAGACTTATATGACTTTTAGATCATACAAAATATTAATTTAATTGCTGATACTTTAGAGGTTTTGTCCAATAGCCAACAAGTTAATAAAATAATAAAATAAGACAAACTGAACCACATCCACAACTAATATTCTTGCTCTAAATGAGACTAGAACACATAAAGGAGTTTGAACTAATTTGAAAATCTGGCTTCAAATTCCATCTCTGTCATATAATACCTATGTGCCCTTGGGCAAATCTCAAATTCCTTGTTGTTTTTTTTAAGAAAACTAGCTGGCTTCTAAGATCTCTTCCAACTCCAAAGTCATCACAGGTTCTCCTTGAAGAGGCAAATAAAAGAGTTAGCAAAGTGTCATTTTCTTTCCAAAAGCAATAAGGAACATGAGGATACTTGATCATCTTGTATAATAGTGTGCATGAAGAATGTAAGCAAAAGATAACTATGAATATAACTGAAGCTTGTAAGCCAAAATCTGTATTACAAAAATTCTAGGAAGGACTTAACAAGAGATGTGGAATCAGGATGGAGCAAAAGACAGCATTTGTGCCCAGTTCACCCCAAACTCCTCCTCCATAACAACCTAGAAAAGGTACCAGATCAGATTTTGATGATGAAAGCCAACTAAAAGTCATAGTGACTCTTTTCCCAGCCCAGGCCAGCTTAACAAGCTAGAGAAACTTGCCCTTACTAGCACTGGTGGGGAGTATTTCAACACTCAGGAACAGTAAGAGGGTTGAAATTTAATATCAGGGTTGGTAATGCCAGGATGGAAAGAGATCCTAGGGGGGATTCCTGAACTACTCTTGAGAACAAGAACAGTTGCCAGCTGGCAGTTCTGTCACTCTTACATAGTTTCAGTTCATGGTTCCAGACTGGAAAGGAGAATTTGAGAGCAAGTAAGGTCTTATCTATGTATGGAACAATAAACAAGTTCCAAAAACACAGTTGTGTAACTCTGAACCCAAATTATGGAGGAGAAGGGGAGATTATATGGATAGAAATAAAAACAAATTAAAATACTGGAGAAATATTAATTGCTCATGGATAGGTTGAATCTATATAATAGAAATAACAATACTAACCAAATTGATTTACTTATTCAGAACCATATCAAGTAAGCTATCAAAGAATTACTTTAGATATACAGAGAAAATAATAACAAAATTCTTCTAGTGGAACAAAAGGTCAAGAATGTCAAAGAAATTAATGGGAAAAAAGGGGGAGAAAGGAGGATCAGAAGTACCAAATCTCAAAACAACATTTCAAAGTTGTAATCATCAAAACAATTTTATACTGAATAAGAAATAGGTTGATTAGTGGGACAGTTAGGTATACAAATACAAATAAATACAGAAACAAATAAACACAGTAATCTAGTATTTGATACATCCAAAGATTCCAGATTTGGGAGACAAAAACTGGAAGTTTTGCACACAAAAACAGTGGAGCTAAACCTAGGAGAAAAGCAGGAAAGTGGAAAAAATCTATGCAACAAGTTTCTCTGATAAAGGTCTTACTTTTAAAATAGATAGGGAACCGGGACAGCTAGGTGTCTCAGCGAATAGGAAGCTGGGCCCTGGATGCAAAATTGGCCTCAGACACTTCCTAGCTATGTGACCTTGGGCAAGTAACTTAACTCCAATTGACTAGCCCTTACTGCTCCTCTGCCTTGGAATCAATACTAAGTACTGATTCCAAGTCAGAAGGTAAGGATTAAAAACATATGTGGATGGAAGGAAATTTTCAAGAAAAAAGAGCCATTTTCCAATTTATAAATGGTAAAAAAATATGAGTAAGGAGTTTTCAGAGGAAGAAATCAAAGCTATCAATAGCTATGCTCTTAAAAAGCTGTAAATCCCTAGTAATTTAAGAAATGTAAATTAAAACAACTCTGAGGTACTACTTCACAGCAGTAGATTAAGATAACCAAAAAAGAAAAAAAAAAAGGAAAATGTCAAGTTCTGGGGGGGGGGGGAATGTGAGAAAACAGGTGCACTAATATAATTTAAATGCTATTTGCCTCAGTTTCCTCACCTGTAAAATGGGGATACTAATAGCAACTACTTTCCAAGGTTGTTATAAAAATCAAATGAGATGATAATTGTAAAGTGCTTAGCACAGTGCCTGATACATAATAAGCCTATATAAATGTTAGCTATGTTTATCACTATCAATGCGATGTTGGTAAAGCTATGAACAAGTCAATAATTCTGGAAAGGAATTTGGAACTGTGCCCTTCAACCAGAAATGTGAAAATTACTTCCTCTCATTTCCTAATTTCCCTTCCTTCCCTCCTTCCTTCCTTCCTTCCTTCCTTCCTTCCTTCTTTCCTTCCTTCCTTCCTTCCTTCCTTCCTTCCTTCCTTCCTTCCTT
>NC_058132.1:280783873-280898139 GCF_016433145.1 Gracilinanus agilis | reverse complement strand
GTGTGTGTGTGTGTGTGTGTGTGTGTGTGTGTGTGTGTGTACGCGCGTCCTGGATGTGCATTCAAGTAAATGAGGAAGAACAGTGGGTCTGGGAGTGAGTTTGCACAAAATTAGAGCCTGAAAGGCAATATGGGTAATGATGAATAGAGTGCTTCTGAGTATGGTAGCGCATTGTGACTTGGTGTAAAAGCAGGAGTGAGAATTAACTGTATAAATATGAATTAACTGTTCAACCTGTGTCTGGTTGCTGATATCTCCTTCCCTTTGCAATTTATACCAGGATGGAGTGAGTTATGCTGAAAAGCAGATTCTGTCTTTATCTGAATCATTAGCCTTTTAAAAAATTTAATAAAAAAAAAAACAACAACCTTACATTACAATATTGTGTATTGGTTACAAGGCAGAAGAGTGGTAAGGGCTAGGCAATGGGGGGGTTAAATGACTTGCCCAGGGTCACACAACTAGGAAGCATCTGAGCCCAGATTTGTCATTAGCCTTCTTTTAAAAAAATAACATTTATTTTCTAATACTGTGTACAAGGCAGAAGAGCAATAAGAACTAAGTAATGGGGTTAAGTGATTTGCTCAGGACCACATAGCTAGGAAGTGTCTGAGGCCAGATTTGAACTCAGTAACTCCTGTCTCTAAGCTTGGCTCTCAATCCACTGAACCATGTAGACACCCACGAATCTTAGTTTTTGAGCTTGGTATTCTTACTTGCAATGAGGTAGCTCAGTGGATAAAGTGCTTGGGCTGAAGTCAGGAAGACCAAAAAACACTTTGTATCATCCTGGACAAGTCATTTGACCCTGTTTGCCTCGGTTTCCTCATCTTTGCCATGAAAACCCTAAAGAGGGTCACAAAGAATTGGGCATGACTAAATAACTCATGGCTGATCAAGCTGCATCTCCTACTTTCCAATTTTATATCAAGGATTCTTAACCAGGGGAGTCACCCACACCCACAAATCTATGGATAGGTTTTGGGGAGGTTGGATCAGGAGGGAGGGAAGAATTGTATCTTTGTTTTCATGAACCTCTAACTGATATTTAATACTCTCTTTGGTTATCTAAAAATATTATTCTGAGAAGTCTATAGGCTTCACCAAACTCTCAAGGGGTCCATGATACAAAAAAGGTTAAGAAATCCCATTTTACCTAATTCAATCCCAGAATATGGAGGAGTTGTGAGCCGTATGTGTGGATAGAATGCTCACACCAAAGGAATCACTGAACATGAAGTATATGTAGACGAGGCTTCCATTATTTCTCTTCATTTTCTCTAAATGTGTACTCTAATAAAACTGGTCAACTGGATGTTCCCCATTCAGGCTATTCTACATTTCCTCTTGCATGTTCAGGCTCCTTTTTAGATGCTAT
The DNA here is from genome assembly GCF_016433145.1 of Gracilinanus agilis. Lineage (NCBI taxonomy): Eukaryota > Metazoa > Chordata > Mammalia > Didelphimorphia > Didelphidae > Gracilinanus > Gracilinanus agilis. The sequence goes on along the minus strand of NC_058132.1, from coordinate 280,896,761 downwards.
TGCTGCCCACCTAGAATTCTCTCCCGCCTAATCTAGCTTCTTCCAAAGTTTTGCTCAAGTGCCCTAAGGAACAGAGGATCCCCCCAGTTGTTGGTATATCCCACCATTGCTGTATTTATTATGACCGTACTCATCTGTGAATATTTTCTCCAATCAGCATGTAAACTCATTGAGGGCTGAGACTGTTTTTGTCCTTTCCTCTGAGAGCCTAGCAAGATGCCTGATGTGCCTTGTTGAATTGAATTTTTAAAAGTTTGAAATTCCACATCCCAGCATTTTTCCTTTCATTTTATTCAGCTGTTCACTGACTTAGAGTATTATTCTGGGAGTTACATGTGTTGTGTGATCCCAGCTGATCCTTTGATGTGCTGAGACTGGATTTCTCCAATGATGGAGTTGCCTCTTACAAGAATCTTTGAATAATTCAGGGTCTTGGGTGAGAACAAGTCAGAGAGCAATTAAGTCCAGATTTCCATACAAGGAGGTATAGCACTTGTTGTCTTGAGCTACTTTTAAGTAAGATGGAAGAAGAGCTTGGTTTCAGAGTGCCCAGATTTCCCTGGTCTTCTCTTCCTTCCTCTCTGCTTTCTTGATGACCCTGCCCTAGTGTCTAGTGGTTTCATGTTTGGCTTCCCAGATCCCCTGGACATTGTAACATCCCAACTAGACCCATTCTCTCCTGATAGTCCACATTATGACACTCTTTCTCCACCTTCTCCCCAGTAAAATTCACCTTCTGTGTGCCTTCCTTATGGAAGGAGTGGCTTCTCTCACCTAACCAAAGGCCTCTCTTGGAAAGCATCACATACATTCATTCCCACTAGAGGTAACCCACTGGGTTATCTCTGCCAAAGAATTGACATTTCAGCCCCCAAATTCCTTAGTTTGCTCAAAGGAGCAACTGTCTAATAATAGAATTTCAAACATCAGGGATAAACTTGTGGGGAAAATAGAGTATTTGATTATTTGGTAGAGACAACCTCATCTGTACCTTTTCAAGGACTGGACTGCCATAGAGAGGAAATGTGACATAATGGCTATTGTGCTCAAGTTAGCAACATTTGAATTTGAATTCTGTCCCTATCAGCTGAGTGACTCCTGGCAAGTCAAAACCTGCCTAAGCCCAAGTTTCCTTGGGAGTTCTAATTGCTGTGGTTCCTACTTTCTTGGATTGGGGTGAAGCTCAGATGAAATTCTGTAAAGTACTTAGGGCAGCTAGGTGGGACAGTGGATTAAGTGCCAGGCAGGGAGCCGGAAAGATTTATCTTCCTGGGTTCAAATCTGACCTGGGATATTGATTAGCTATGTGATCCTGGGAAAGTCACTTAACCCAGTTTGTCTCAGTTTCCTCATCTGTAAAGTGAAATGGAGAAGGAAATGGCAAATCACTCCAGTTGTTGTTTTTGGTCCTTCCATTTGTTTGTTTGTTTATTTGTTTGTCTGCCCATTTATTTATTTATTTATTTGGTTGTTTGGGTTTTATTTAATTAATTAATTTAGGGTGTTTTTCCGTGGTTACAAGATTCGTGTTTTTTCCCTCCCCTCCCTGCACCATATCCAATGCACAATTCCACTGGGTTTTACATGTGTCATTGATCAGGACATATTTCCATCTTAAAATTTTATTTATTTGTTTATTGAATTTTTAAAAATTAATTTAGAATATTTTTCAATGTTTTTGGTCCTTCCAGAGAGGACCAGTGGTATTACAGGGTGATGTCTTCACTTAAGCTTGAACTGGATTTAAGTGAGGCAGAGTGGCATAGTTATCAGCCTCATTCTTTCTTCCAGAGTCATCAAAGTCCAGTGGACTGGGATTCAGTGGATGACCTTGGCTTCTTCAATGTCTGACCAAGCTCTAAGTGCTCCCTAGTGTCTGCTTCTGCCACTTTAATAGCCATTAGAACAAATTATTCTCATCTACCATTTTCACAGGGGAAGTCTTCACATGCTTGAGGTAGACACCCTGCAAGTCACTGATGAGTTTGAGGTTGTCGTTGCTCTCAACCTGTCCAGATAGTTTTATTAAGGTTGTGGCTACAACTTCTTGGAGCTACAAGTGAGAGCTGAGTGGCAAGTGGAAGGAGGATGAGCAGCCCTGAAAAGGTCTTGGCAAACCCTTACACCATAGGTACTTACCATCTCTGAACAACTAATGAGTCTTCAAAAGAATACTGAAATATAAACAGCCCGTGCTTTGGAAACTTTAGTGTTATGCAAATGGCAGTTGTTATGATTATTAATACAAGATTAAAGCAGCTGGGGCATAACAGATAAAGAGGTAATCTTTTTTTCCAGGAAGACCTGAGTTCAAATAATTCTCCTATTAGCTATAAGACTCTGAATAAGTCACTTAATTTTTTAAAAATTAAATTTATTTTTTCCATATTGTTCATTTTTGTGAGTAATCTTATAAAACCCAAATCCTCAAATATATACTCAAATAAAGAAGTGAAAAATCATATACTTTCATCTGTATTCTGATTCCAACAGTTCTTTCTCTGGAGGTAGATAGCATTCTTTGTCATAAGTCTCTCAGAATTATCTGGATCACTGGATTGCTGAGAGTAGATAGATAGCTCTATCACAGTGTATCATTCCACAATATTGCTGTTACTGTGTACAATGTTTCCCTGGTTCTTCTTATTTCACTCTGTATCAGTTCATGTACGTCTTTCCAGCTCTTTCTGAAATCATTCTGTTCATCATTCCTTATAGGAAAATAATATTCCATCACTGTCATATATGACAATTTGTTCAGCCATTCCCCAGTTGATGAATATCCCTTCAATTTCCAATTCTTTGTCACCACAAAAAGAGCAGCTATAAATATTTTTGTACAAGTAGGTCTCCCTCATCTTTTCTTTATCTCTTTGGGTTATAGACTCAGTAGTGGTATAACAGGATCAAGGGGTATGCACAGTTTATAGTCCTTGGGGTTCCAAACTGTCTCCCAGAATTGTTAGATCATTTCACAGATCCACCAACAATGCATCAGTGTCCCAATTTTGCCACATTCCCTCCAACACTTATCACTTTTCCTTTACTGCCATATTGGCCAATCTGATAGGTATAAGGTGGTACCTCAAAGTTGTTTGAATTTGCATTTCTCTAATCAATAGTGGTTTAGAACTTATTTTTCATATGATTATTGATGGGCTTGATTTCTTCATCTGAAAATTGTTTGTTCATATCCTTTGACCATTTGTCAACTAGGAAAAAGTCACTTAATTTTGAATACCTCAGTAACTCCTTAAGACTACAGGTTGCAGAGAAGGTGTTAATTTTATTTAGTGAAGGAAATATCTTCCCTCCCATGAAATTACAGATCTGCCCCCCAAAAAAGTCAGACAGTCCTTGGGGGTTTATTTCCCAAATTTGTGGCTAAACCTTGAATAACTAAGGCCTGGAAGTGGAAGTGGAGGTGGAGGTAGGGGAGAATTGAAGTTCTCTTGCTACCCTTTTACCAAACTCAATGTTGCCTATTTTTTCCTTTTAAATCATTTAATGGTAACAACACTATCATTTTTATAACACTTTAAGGTTTGTAAAGATGTTTAAAGATGTTATTTCATTTGAAATTATTAATAACCCTAGAAAGTACGTGCTTTCACTATCCCCATTTTGCATATGAGGAAAAGGAGGCTGAGAAAGGTAAAGTGATTTGCTCTTGGATCACACAACAAAATAAAATGTCTGAGGTGGAATGTGAAGTTGGGTGCTCCTGACCCCAGGATCTGCATTTTATCTACTAGACCATCTGACTGCCTAAATGAGGCAAATCTCATTTTCCAGGTCTATCCCCTGTCCCTCTCCCAATGACCCAGAGACTTCGCAGGCCAATGAGGCAGTGCACCAATGAGGGATCTACTCCTCTGCCATAACCATCCATATACACATTCATTGGTAGCCAAAAATATTTGATCCGTCCTCGATGGTGGGCAACAACATCTCTGTAGTAGGAGGGCTCAGGTTTCAGGCTCTGTTCTCACATCAAGCTGGGGAGGGAAGGGGAAGCAACACAGCTGTGAGTCATTAACAAATAATCAAAGGTCAACATTAAGAAGGAGCAGGTCAGGAAAGGACCCTTCCTGGGACTTGTGGGAAACTCACATTCCACTGCAAAGAAAAACCCAAGGACACTGGATGAAACAGCTGAGCAAGGAGTAAATGCTGACCAGACACACTTATAAGAAGTAGATAGTTGTTACACAGGACTAGATAGTTATATTAAAAAGTAGATATTTGTTACACAGAAGTAGATATAATATAAGAAGTAGACATTTGTTACATGCTAGCATGTCCTTCATTAGAAACAGAAACAATACCTCCTGTTGGTACAGAAAAAACTGTTGGGGAGCCAGAAAAGAGGCTGGGTTTCTTAAGTCTATTGTTCAACAAGGAACTAGTCCTTCTAATCCAGTACTTTCTGCGGTTCAAAGACTAAAAATGACTTTACTTCTTGTGGGGTACAATTCTATTTGCATGATGGTCCAGGCAAAGGAAGCCTCTGTGGGACTCCCCCTCCTCAGACCGCCTGGCAGTCCCATCCTACCTTCCTTTGAGAAGGAGGGAAATTCCTGTAAGGATCTAAAGAAATAATAGGACTATAAGAGGGGGAAGGGCTTCTCTGTCAGGACAGGGGAGCAGATCTGGATTCAATCCTAGAGTAACTGCCTAGGCAGAAAGGGCAGGAATTGGAGCCCTGAGATGGAATTCTATGAGAAGCCTGATCAGAATCAGAACCATAGGCTCCAGAGCTAGCAGGAACTTTAGAGGCCATGTAGTTGAACCCACTCATTTTACAGTTGAGAAAACTGAGTCCAGAGATATTAAGCAATAGGTGAAATTCATTCAGGGAGTAAATTACAGATATGGGCCCTCAAACACAGGTCCTCTGATTACAAATACAGTAGTCTTTTTTCATATTGTGCTGCCTCTAGCATCTAGCCCAAAGATGAGGTGCTGAGCTCAGGGCTCTATTTTTCTGTTATTTCCCAAGGGGCTCTGGGAATGTACATACCTGGGAGGAATCTGCCTGCTTGTCACTCCTTTATTTTTTTCCCCACAGCTTTTTCTTACTGAAGGCAGCAATTCCTTGATTCAGTTCTTAGCTATTATCGATCCTTAGCAATAGCCTTGTTTTAAAGGAGGGGTTTATGAACTTGTTTTTTTTAATACATATTTTAATGATTTTGATATAATTAGTTTCTTTTGTATGTAATCTATTTTATGCATTTTAAAATAGTCTGAGATGGAGTTCAAGGCCTTAGCAGACTGCCAAAGGGGTTCATAATGCAAGAAAGATTAAGAACCCCAGTTTCTAAAATAGCCAAACCATAAATGCCCAGCCTTGAGCCCAACGGAAAATAACTGTGGGTAGTTCTGAGCGTAGTGCCCTTCAGGAGGGGGAAGCAGAGGAGGAGCTAAGAATGTGGAATTCAGTATCCTGGTCCCAGGCTTCCTGGCTGACATGGCCCTTGACCTTCTGTCATTACTGAGTCCTCTGGCTCCCCACTAGAAAATGGAGATAATGACCCCCAGCTACTTGGGGCTATTTGATTGATTCTTGTTGGCGAAGTGGTCAGCAATCCTGGGATGGAACCAATCTGAAGCAGTTTAATTAACAAGTATGAGAAGGAAACATAATCTACTAGGAAGAGCAATCAGTGGGGAGACTTGGCTACATAACAAGCAAGCTGGGCAGTCTTGGGGGAAATGTTTTGTTCTCTTTAAATCTATCTCCCCATCTGGCTGCAAGTTACCTTTCCAATCTGATCTCCTCCTACTCCCCAATACAAACCCTCCCTGGTAATTCAGCCTTCCTGGCATTATCACTCCTTTCTTCTCTACTTGCATCATTTTTATGTATCATTCAAGGCCATACACAAATAGAGATGATTGGGGGGAGAGATTGCTAGTTGTAGATGGGTCTAGGAGCCAGGAATGGATAAAAACCGAAGCTGAACTCAAAGGGTACAATCTAAACCAAAGAATTGGGAAAGCCATGAAAAACTAAAATTGTTTGCTGCACTCAAATTCTGTTATAACAGATTTGTGTATTATATCCATATTCCTTTCTATTTCTTAAAGAGGGGAAAGGAAGTAATTCAATAATTCAAATCAAACAAATATGTACTAAGTGCCCACTCTCTTTCAATCTATGGCCTTTTTGGTCACTATTATTGGCAGAACCTGTCCCCATTCTGCCCTCTTTCATCTCACAACCCAGTAAAATAAAAAAAGCTACTGCTAAGGAAGGCAACTACTTGGCTCAGTAGTCAGAGTACCAGGCCCAGAGAAGGGAAGACCTGGGTTCAAATCTGGCCTGACATTTCCTAACTGTGTGACTCTGGGGAAGTCACTTAATCCCCATTGCCCAGCTCTTATCACTCTTCTACCTTGGAACCAGTATACAGTATTGATTCTAAAGTGAAAGGTAAGGACTTTAAAAAGAAAAAAGAAGCTACTACTAAGGAGAGAGAGGAAGTCTCTAAGTCTGCACCTTGTATTTATAAGTATATAAGAAGGGATTATAAGTATCTTTAACTAAGTGGTTCTTCTTACCACTAATCCCACTAGCTCCTTTACCTCATTACTTTACCTGAAAGGGACCAACACAACCATCAAATTCTATCCTTTCATTTTACAGATGAGGAAATTTAGACCAAGAGACATTTAGTGACTTACCCAGAGTCACACAGTAAGTGTTTGAACCAGGATTTGAATTTAGGTCTTCCTGATTCCCAGTGTAGTACTCATCTACTACTCCATGCTTTTTCTCTCTGCCTTGCCATAACTCTCAGGCTCACCCCATTCCTCTGTCACTAGCCTCCCTTTGTTGTGTCCTTCCATTGGGTCTCCTTCCCTCTTGATCTTTTCATCTTGATCTCATGCTTTTTCTGCATCCTGGTGAAAATGGAAAATTTATCCCTTGCTGCTTGCTTCACAACTATTTTCTTCTTCTTTTGTGAGCTTCCTCCTTAACCCCCCAAGGTATTGAACTTTTTCAGCTCCTGTGGTCACTCTACTTAATCCACCTAACCCCAAAGGAGATTGTACTGCAGATTTCAACATCCCTCAGAGTAGTTACATTTCCATGATTGTGAATTCTGAAATTTCTTTCTCATTGCAACCTTCGGTCGTCTCACCCATCTGTCTATTGTTCTCATAAATTAGTCCTCACAATGACTTCTAGCCTCTCCATACTTCTCTATTCTCTTAGTCTATCACAGTGGGTTCCCAAACTTTTTTGGCCTACCACCCCCTTTCCAGAAAAAATATTACTTACCACCCTGGAAATTAATTTTTAAAAATTTTAATAGCAATTAATAGGAAAGATAAATGCACCTGTGGCCATCACCGCCTCCCTGGATCGCTGTAGCACCCACCAGGGGATGGTGGTGCCCATTTTGGGAATCACTGCTCTATCATCTTTGCCCATTTTCTCTCCTCAGGATTTTGATCCCATTATTAAACAAGTCAAAAGTCCACTCTTAAAGCGCTGACCCTCTGTTTTGTTTTTCCTATATGCTGCTGGTCCTCTACTGATGAACACTAATGGGCAAAAAAATCATATGACTTGGTTGACTGGGTCCAATACAAATTCATGTTATCTAATTTCAACTGGGACATCACTGAGACATAGCAATTTCTCCATTCTCTCTCTCTCTCTCTCTCTCTCTCCCTCCTCTCTTTCTTTTTCTCCTCTGACTCCTTCTATCCTCCCCCACATCTAAATCTTTGTCTTTCCAAGAACCCAATGATATCCTCTTCCTTCCAGCAAAAGACTTTGTCTCTTACTCAACTAAGAAAATTGAATCTATCATTTTGAGTTTCCGCATTTTGCCTACTCTGGACCTCAAATAACTTCTTCATATGTTCATGTATTCTCTCCTTTGCTCCAGGCTCAGAGGATGAAGTGATCCTTATCTTTGTCAAAGCTAATCTCTACTTGTACCTTCAGTCCTCAGCTTTTGAGAAGTTTGTGCCATCTAGCATTCACTCAGTCTTTTATCTTCAATTTCTCCCTATCATCTTCCTCCTTCCCAGATGTCTATAAACTTGTTCTGATTTCTCTTATCTTTAAGAATCCTTTACTCAACTTTGCCATCCCCTTAAGCTATTACCCTCCTTTCTTCCCTTCATTACTAAAATCCTAGGAAGAATCATCTATACTCAATGCCTCCATTTTCCCACTCCTCAATCTCTTTCAGCCTGGCATCCCAAAGCAGATACTTCACAGAAACTATTCTCTCAAGGGTTATCATTGATCTTTTAATTGCTAAATCTAATGGCCTTTTACTAGTCCTCATACTCCTTGACTTTCTATAGATTTCTATAGATTTTGATACCCAGGTCCTCTGACTTCAAATCTAACATTCTTTCCATTGTTCCATACTGCCTCTTTAGGGATATTTTCTGCTCCCTCGCCTTGATATCTCCTTGTTCTACTCTTAAAATTTTAACTGTTCCTTTTTAATTTTCTTTGATGGTTAATTATTCATATCTTGCCTCCAAAGTGTGTTGTGCTTAAAGGCTTAGTCATTGGTCCTCATATCTTTATAGAGTGTCTCAAAATTTTAGTGCAATTTTAAGCTTCTTCTTTTTTTTAAACTCTTACCTTCCACCTTAGAATCAATATATTGGTCCCAAGGCAGAAGAGTGGTAAGGGCTAGGCAATGGGGGTTAAGTGACTTGCCCAGGATAATAGTTTTAAGTTTCTTGTTGTTCAGTCATATCTGACTTTTTGTGACCCCATTTGGCAAAGACATTGGAGTAGTTTGCCACTTCCTTTACAGGGAGCTGAGACAAACAGAATTAATTGACTTGTCCAGGGTGGCACAGCTGGTTAGTGTCTGAGGCCATATTTGAACCCAGGTCTTTTCATCTTTAGGTCCAGCATACAACCTCATCCAGCATACAACCTCATTTCCCCTTATAGCCTCTTAATTTGTCTCTTTCCCTGGTAACAATAAAGAGCACCAATAACCAATGTCATGATAGAAGGGGAGAGAGAGAAAGTCTATGAGGTGAGTCTCTCTTCCAGCTCTCTCCTGTGGCTGAATATACACTGGGAGACTTCGAGGGGGTTGTGCTGCTTCACAGGAGTTGGGGACGAGGCTTCCCTATAAGATGAGGTATGTGGTACCCCAATCCAATTCTGAATGAGGGTGAGATTCACACAAGCCACCCCCGACGTCAGTCTGGCTTTAAGATGGAGGCTGCCAGACCAAGCTGTGATTCCCCTCTCCCTTGTTGTCTCTCAGGCACTCTGGAACGCTATCTGACTAATGAATGGCTTTTATTATTCACAATTTAGGGGTTGGGGAAAGAGGTGAAGGGCCGAGGGATTTTGGGGTGCCCCCTTCTATGGGGTCCATCACTCGGGTGGGAACCTTTGGGGTTCCTACTCCCAAGATTCTTCCCTCGCCTCTTCTCCTTCTGTTTCTATTTCTATTTCTATTTCTATCCTTTCTATAATTGTAAGTTAGACCTGAAAGGGTCTCTCAGCAAGGTTGGGTAATGGGAGAAGGAGACTAAGAGATCACTCCCAAAATGGAGTCCAAAAACTTAGCTGACTCGATGATTGAAGTCTTGCTGGGTGAGAAGCGAAGAAATCTTTGACCAGAGAATCAGGGTTTTAATGTCCAAAGAAAGATCCTCAGGACTGGATCCGAGCTGGGTCGTTCCCCTCCTCTTTCCTCACCAGTCCTCTGCCCTCACCCTCTCCTCCTCCTCTCCTGGAAAAATACCCAGAATTCTCTCTGGTCTCAACTGTCACCAACTGTCAGCAACTCCTTCTCTGGCTCCTTTTGTCCCCTCCCCCTTGCACAAATCCCATCCTTACACCCTTCAGTCTTCCCTCTATCAATCCATCACAAAACACCAAAATAATCTTCCCAAGGCATAGGTCTGACCAGGTTCCTGCCCTGCTCAAAACCCTTCACAAGCTCAATTGCCACTTCAATAAAAACAAACTCATTTAAGACCCTCCACAGTCTTCCTCTAAACAACTCCAGCTTTATTTCCACCATTTCTTGCCAAATTTAAGTCAGACTAATCAATCAGCTCTTTGAGTTTGATAAACTAACACCAGTCTTTGTTTGTCTATATAATCTATCCCTAGTGTCCTTGGATTCAGGAAGACCTGAGTTTAAATCTGACCTCACTTACTAGCTGTGTGACCCTGGGCAAGTTACTAAACCCTTTTGCCTCAGTTTCCTCATCTATAAAATAAGCTAGAGAAAGAAATGACAAACTACTCCAAAATCCTTGCCATGAAAACCCAAAATAGGGTCACCAAGAGTCAGAAATGACATAAACAATTGAACAACTTCCCTTCTTTTCCACTTGAATAGGTATTACAGGCCTTCTTCATATTTCTCCTGGAAAAGTACAACAGCCTCTTACTTGGCCTCCTTTAGTCTTTAGTCTATGAACACCTCAAACTATCCTCCATTCTGCTGCCAAAATGATGGTCCTAATCCACTCATCTCCCCTACTCAATAAATTAAAGTAATTGCCTATTATTTCTAAAATCAAATATAAATTCCTTTGTGTTTGGCACTTAAAACCCTCTGTAACCTGGCCTCAATCAACTTTTCCAGCCTTAGTCAGTAGTGCCTACTACATTCTGGCATAGTAGGCTCTGGGGATACAAAGAAAAGCAAAATAGAACCTCCCTGCCCTAGAGGAGCTCCACATCTCATGGAGGAGGTGAGATGCAAATGACTATGGAGAAAGAAATCATATACAAGATAACTAGGAAATAATCAAGAAGGAACATGCTAGAATTAGGAGACTTAGAAGAGAATTAAGAAAGGTTTCCAGAGAAAGTGGGATTTCAGCTAGCACCTGAAGGAAGTGAGGAGGCAGAAATGAAGAGGGAGAGCATTCCAGGCCTGGATGACAACCAGTGAAAATGCCTAGAGTGGAAAGATCAAGTGTCTTGTTTGTGGAACAGCCAGGAGGCCAATGCCACCAGATCAAAGAATAGATGATGGGAATGGGTGAAGGTTAGAAAGGCACTCAAAGCCTTTTTTCCATATTATTCCCTTTTTGCATACTCCAGGTTATTCAAACATGATTTCATGCTATTCCTTATAAACAACCTTCCATCTCTGTGCCTTCACACTCCTTTCCCTTGCCTGAAAAATGTGTCCATCCAACAGGAGTAGAAACAGGGGTAAACAGATGTGTGAGGTGGTGACCCAGGATGATGGCTGGCGATACAGATACAGCAAGACAGTGGAGCAAAGTGTAGAGGATAGTATCCAAGTCTATCAGAGGCACATAACTTATTCAATGTACAAGCATCTGCTGAGAGCAACCCCCTAAAATCCATTTGTGGATCCCTTGTGGGACTGTCGAGAACAGATTAAGAACTCCTATTCGAGGTTTTCCTTCTCCGTTGCCATCCATGCCTCTCCATCTTCCTTTAAGGTGGTTTTTTGCCAAGCTTTTGTCTTTGGCTCTCTTTCTCTTGCCTCTAAACTTTTGCCCTTAGCAATCTCCTTTATTCCCATGACTTTGAATATTACCACTATGTAGGTAGCTTTCCATCAATCAATGAGAATTTATTAAGCACCTACTATGTACCAAGTACTGCATTAGGTACTGGCAGTATTACTCGAAAAAATGAAGCAATGCTTGTTATGAAGTTTACATTCTAATGGTGGAAGTGACTAGTATATTAAAAAACACGATAAGTATCAAAAGAATAAATACAAAGTAGCTAAATGTATGGTAGTTTGAGAAGGAAGGCATTAGCAGTTGGGACATAACAAAAGGCTTCAAGGAGAAGGGTGATGCTTGAGGTGAGTGAGTACTGAAAGAAGAGAGGGACTCAATAGAGCTGAGCTGAGGAGGAACTACATTCTAGGCATGATGTACAGCCCTGTGCAAAAGGATGGAGGTGGGAAATGGAGTGTTATATGTGGGAGGAGGCTAATCTCTCTGTCTGGCAGAGTGCAGGATGGGGAGTAATGTCCAATGAAGCTGGAAAGATAGGTTGTGAAGAGATTTAAAAGAAAAAACTCTTAATCTATGTCTTTAGTCACTCTTCCAAATTCTAGACCCACATCTTCAGGACCCCTGAAGATGTACAATAATATTTCTAGCAGTTCTTTTATTTTTTATTTTAATTTTGAATATTTTCCCATAGTTACATATTTCATGTTCTTTCCCTCTCCCCCAAACTTCCCACCCCCCTGTAGCCGATGCACAATTCCACTGGGTTTTACATGTATCATTGATCAAGACCTAATTCCATATTATTGATAGTTGGACTAGAGTTATCATTTAGAGTCTACATCCCCAATAATATCCCCCATCAGCCCATGTGTTTAAGCAGTTGCTTTTCTTCTGCGTCTCTCCTCCCACAGTTCTTCCTCTGAGCGTGGCTAGTTTTCTTTCTCATAAGTCCCTCAGCCTTGCTCTGGACTCTTGCATTGCTGTCTAGCAGTTCTTTTAAAAAATACTTGTTTTTGCTTTTGCATCAATGACTTCCCTGTGAAAATGGTCACTTTCCATGAACTTCTGTTTATAGCTTTTTCCAATGGATTTGATCTTTGTATTTGTACAGTGGCTCAGTGAAACATGTTGCCATGAGTTGACATTGTAACTAATAAGCAAGTGCTTTTAACCAGAAAAAAGGGTGACTTAGTGAATTGAGAACCAACCCTATAAAAGGGAGGTCCTAGGTTCAAATGTGACCTCAGACACTTCCTAGCTGTGTGACCCTGGACAAGTCAAGTAACGCCCATTGCCTAGCCCTTACTCCTCTTCTGCCTTGGAACTAATATACAATATCGATTCTAAGACAGAAGGTAAGGGTTTTAAAAACAATAAAATAATATATTTGTTTTTTTTTTTAATTTTGAGCTCCAAATTTTCTCTCTCCTTCCTTCCCATTCCTTCCTCCCTGAGGTGATAAGCAATCTGATATAGATTTTACATGTCCATATTGATCATTTTGTGGAAGAGATGTTGAACAAAAAAAAGAAGAAAGAAAGTGAAATATAGTATTTTCGATCTGCACTCAGACTCCATCAGTTCTTTCTCTGGTGGCAGATGACATTTTTCAGCATGAGTCTTTGGGATTGTCTTGGATCATTGTATTGCTGAGAACAGAGAGATCATTCAAAGTTGTTCATCAAACTTGTTTAGCCATTCCCCAAATGTTGGACATCTCCTCAACTTCCAATTCTTTGCTAGCATAAAAAGAACTATAATACCTCTTTTTGTGGTGGCAAAGAATTGTAAACTGAGATGGTGCCCATCTTTTAAGGAACAGCTTAGCAAGTTATGGCAAAAATATATAAATGTGATTGAATACTATTATACTATAAGAAATGATGAAGGGCTAGTGATCAAATGAGAGAAAAATTCTTTGCATGCATCAAATTTTTCTGATAAGGGTTTGGTATCTAAGATATAGAAATAATTAATAAATATATAAAAGACTCGTAGCCATTCCCCAACAGACAAACATCCAAAGGATATGAACAAATAGTTCTCAAAAGAACTACAAAGTATTCACAACTACATGGGGAAAAATGTTCCAAATCACTAATGATGAGAGAAATGTAAATCAATATGGCTCTGAAATTTCACCTCATACCATGTGAATTGGTAAAACCAACAAAAGATGACACTAGCCAGTATTGGAGGGGTTTATGGAAAGATAGGCACGTTAACATATTATTGGTGGATCTGTGAAATCGCATGAACCATTTTGGAAATCACTTTGAAATCAAGCAAATAAAGTGACTAAAGTTCATAATCTTTAAACCTGAGACTCCATTATGAGTTTATGCCCAAAGAAGCCATTGAGAAGGAAAAAAAGTCCCTATGCCCTCCAAAATATTTATAGCAACTTATTTTGTGATAGTAAAGCCTGGAAACAAAGTAGATGCTTATCAAATTGGGGAATGATTAAACACATTATGGTACCTGAATTTAATGGAATATTACTATGCTATAAGAAATGTTGTATTTGATGAATATGTAGAAACATGGAAAGATCTCTATGAATTAATACAATTAAGTTCTAAAGATCAAACAGAACTAAAATTAAAAGCTTTGAGAAGATGCCCCCAATCAACCCTTCATGGAGATGGTAGGTCCACAGGTGCTAAACATGGCAAAAGTTTTTGGACTTTTTCAATATATCAATCAGTTGGGCTGACTTTTTTTTTCATTTCAAGAAATATTATTTGTCATATGGGATGTATTTCTGGAAGGGAGAGGAGGAAAGGATACATGGTATACTATGGTGAGGTAAGAAAGAGAAAATATCAATATAAAGACTTATTTTTATAAAATAATAATGGGGATGGGTTTAGAGAAACCTAGGAAAACTTGTATGAAATGAGCTGAACCAAGAGAATGGTTTATATAGTAACAACACTATTGTGAAGAAAAACAACAAGGAATCCTAACACAAAATGATTATCTACTCCAGAAGACTCTTAATGGAATATTCTACCTGTCTCCCAATAGAGAAATGATGGAATGAGTGTAGATTGAAACTTCCCCCCCCCCCATCATGGCCAACTTAAGAATTTGCTTTGCCTGACTATACATATTTGTTACAGGGGTTTTGTTTTCTTGCTTTCTCAGTGTTCTGGAAGTAGGGGAGAGGTGGGAGGGAAAAAAAGTAGATGTTTGAAAAACATAATTAAAAATAAAAAAAGAAGCATGCTACCCACTTCTTGAAAGAGAGGTAATGGACACAAGATGTAAAAAAATACTCATATTGTGCGACATAGCAAATGTGATTTGTTTAACTCTGCATATGGGGCAGGAGTTTTTGTTTTTCTTTTATTCTTTTTCCAATAAGGGGAAGAGAGGGGAAAGGAAGGAAGGGAGAAGGAGGAAAAGAGAAAGGAGATTCATTAAAGCATTTTTCAGAAAAATGCAGAGATGAAAACAGAAGGAAGCCCAAAAAGAAGAATAGACAAGCAAGATAGTTTCAAAAGCTGCAGGTTAAATTTATTATATAAGTTAAAAGAAAAGCAATCTGTACGTAATAGAAATACACAATTTCCTGTTCAGTCCTCTTTTTCCCTGTTCTATTCTGTCTATTTAAATGCCAATTTTATTGTATTTTGGTTAAATTCAGAATAAAAAAATAATGAGATGGCAGAGCTAAACCTCAGAGGAGAAGCAGGTATTGAGACTGATTTTGGAGACCACTACAAAGAAAGTAAATCTATGGCAAAGGATGATATCATCAGGAGTGAGGAAATTAGAAAAGAAGACAGAAAACACACTTGGAGAACACTCACACTTTATAAGTAAGAAGATGAATTAGAGCAAGAGTCTAATAAGCAAAAAGGATGGAGAACCGAACCTCAAGAAAATAGTGTTATCCCCTTTGATGGAGGAAATTGCAGATGTTCAAGGAGGATGGGGCTCAGAAAAGTCTACTGAAAGAGAAACATACATGGATAAATGTTTAGTTTGAGAAATTTCTGGCATGTAAACTCCCTCTACCCATCTAGCCTACAATCCACCTAAGCTTTAGTAGGTAAGTACAAGAGAGTTGATTGGGGTACGTACAGCTTTTGACTTGGCCAGGACTACACAGGCACTAAATATTACAGTTAGAATTTGAATAAAGGTCTTCCTAAATCCAAGTGTCTCTCTGTGTGATGCTTTCTAGTCTCCCATCATTTATATTCCCATTTCACTGCCATCTCTTCATGCTGATAAGAACCATACAAGTCAGACATCTGGAGGAACAAGAAATGGAAGAAACAAAATGAAGAAAGGCTTCTGATCAAATAGGGCCAACAATAATGAAAAGCCAAGCAAAGGGCGGAACAGAATTATTCTAGAAGAGAGTCTCTGACCAGTCATGTCTTTGTTTTCCTGCCTTTTTGTCCTTAGGAAGCCCATTAAATAAGAAGGTTCCCCAGATTTGGGAGTGGGTACATTCACTGGGCATTTGGCCATCTGCATTGCTGAAAACGGTTGCCAAATCAAAAGGAAATAAGTGCTTTTCAAACTATACTTTAAAATATTCCCTGTGGGGCCAATTTTGTTGAGGTCTGCTTTCAAGCAGATTAAAGGCAGTGTGCGTGTGTGTGTGTAAAAATGTCACTTTGGCAGCCTGCCATCTGCCACACCTCCATAATATTTGCTAGTATTTCTCAGTATCACCACATCCTGGTTCTGTTAGTGCTAATAGGTGCAAAGTGGCTGTTCTGTGGGAGTGACAGGAGGAAACAAGACCCTGAGTTTTTTGCAAATTCCCTGATCTCCATCCGTTACAGAGGAAGGAAGGAAGAAGAGGATCTTCAGACAGAAATCTTGGAGAAAACCAGAAACAGACTTGAAGGAGATGAATGTCTCCCAGTTGCTTGGTTTATTTCCTCATTTTTTGGCCATTTATCCCAAGTCACAAAGTGTAAAATAATCCACTGGTGGAAAAGCCTGTCTTATAGTAGCCTATTCCTGTCATGGAAAAAGAAGGGAAAAAGAGAGGGTGGGATGAGCAGGGGAGGGTGGATAGGACTGGAGAATGAAGTGTGGCTCAATGGACGTCCATTAATCAAGATGAACTATTTGTCAGCAGGGAAGTTAGTATAGAGAAGAATCTCACATAAACAAAGCCAAGACAAATAGGTGTCTTTTACACGGAGAAATCATTCAGAAGTAGATACTATATGCAGACAGAGAAACCAGAAAAACAAAGCATCAACCTATATCTATAAAAGGCCATCCTTGCCCTTAAACCTAAGGTTTGACATCAAGAACTGAAAGGGTGATGAGAGGACCTCAGCTTGAATCTTAGCCCTGCTACATACTTCTTGCATGACCATGGGAAAGTCACTTTACCCCTTTGTGACTTAGTTTCTCCTCCTGTAAAAGAGTTCCCTATTACTTTTAAGCCTGGTGATTTCTTTTATTCCCATTTTTCACCATTCTCTGTCTCTTGGTTCTAAAAGAAATCAAGATTGGGGAAACTAAAAGAGCTGTCAATTTGGAAACTGTGGCTTTCTTCACCCAGCTCTGTTATGATTTCAATCGCTTTTAGTGAAATAAAATGAACACTAGATTTAGAATCAGAAGGTCAGGACTGGAATCCCATTTACTATGGTGGAAAAAGTATTAGGTATGGAATCAGAGGACCCAGCTACACCTCTTATTAGCTTTGTGATTTGGGGCAAAGTTTAGTTTCCTCATCTGTAAAATGAAGGGATTGGACTAAACCAGAGGTGTCAAAGGCATGGCCCATGGCCTAAGGGTGGCCTGAACTAGATGAAAGTATAATTGGGAAATAGTTAGCCAAATAAATAAAAATACAATAAAGCACAAATAATATTATGTGGTTTTCTAAGTCAATATGAAGCCAACAGGAATCCTTGTGTGGTTTTGTGGCTCCTGCTTGTATTTGAGGTAGACATCATTGAACCTGATGACTTCTGAGGTCTCCTTTAGCTCTACATATGTGTTTCTATGTCCTTTGTGACCTTAGACAAATCCCCTAACCTCTCAGCAGCGGTTTCACCTTCCATGAAATGAGGGAGTTGAATAAGTAAGCTTTAGAGTCCTGTACAGTCCTAAAATCCTATGAACCCAAAGGAAAGCAATGCTTGAACTACCTCTATCAACAGACTCCTCACAAGGAAAGTTGCTTATCAACTTCAAAGAGACATAGAGTTATCTTCATGGCAAATGGCAAATGTGAGAGGGCTACAGAAGACTTGGTAGGTTATTGAAAGTATTTGCAGTCTAAATCTTTTGAAACTGCCCAGAAAACAAACTTCTTTCAACTGGGTTCTCGCATGTACTCCTTAAAGTTGAGGGCAACAATGCAGCAGACAGGATCTGGTTTTAATCCTTCCTTTTAAGACCATTTAAATTATTTTAATTTAAATGATTTGATGTTAGCGTTATAGATTTACGCCTGGCAGAAACATGAAAGAGCATCTAGTCTAATGTTTTCATTTTAAAGATAAGAAAACTGAGACCCAGACCCAGAGAGGGTGACTTGCCCAAGGTCACATTGGTGGCAAAGTTTTTCATCTGCTTTGGCTAGAATTTGAACCATGGTCATCGTCTCACTGTAAAGCCTTTCTATTGTGCTATGGTGCTCTTTTTCCTTTTGTTCTCTTTTCAAATGGTTACTCTGAAAAGTAGATACTACTACAGTCTGGATTTTTTTTTAATTACCTGAAAAAAAACCTTAAATAGCTGAAATTATGCTTGGCAGCAAGAGGGTGTGTGAACACTGCCTGTTGTATTTGTTGGCCTCTCCCCATCTGTTTCTGTTCTCTTTTATACAGAAGCATGTATGCCCAATCATTCCAAGGAGCTAATAAATTTGATAAGGAGGCTTCAGATAAATTGCAGAGATGTGGAAAGGGTAAAGGAACATTTTTGAGGTTGATAAAGCCTTCTTTTTCTGCTAAAGCTGCCTTTTACCATAAATTCCCATCGTACAATTATAGAGAAAGGCATTCATAGCAAAATGGAAGGAATGCTGCCAGAAGACCTAAGTTCAAAGTCCATTTCTGATGCTTAATTCCTGTGTGGCTTTGCTCAAGTGACTTAACCTCCCTGGGTCTCATTTTCTTCATCCATAAATGGGGGGTTTAGACTAAGGGACCTCAGAGATCCCTTCCAATCCTCTATCCAGGGTCCTATGTTGAACAACACCCTTCTCGAGGAATGTCCTTTAGCTTCTCTCAAAGGAGACAGTTAGGTCCCAGAAAGGTCTTCTATGGTTCATGATTTCTGCCAGCAACTAGTTACATTGTCTGCTGGGGGTCTGGCAAGTGATCTGAAGAGGCAGAACCAAACCACCTAATCAGGGAGACCAGAATCCTTTCCCTCAAAAGCCCCTGAGGCTCTGTCCAGAGAAACCACTTTGACTTAGAAGAGGCAGAAAATGTCCATGGCTATGGAATTCTTGGTTCCATTGCTGATGCTGCTATGGATTCCTCAAAAAGCCAGCCAACATTGGCTCTGGTGAAAAACATTATGTTCCCCTTGGCTGGGCTTTCTTGATCCCCTCCCTAATCATTCTGCCAGTGTAGGATTGGGGAACCAGTGTAGGATCTCCATTTTAAAAAATGTATTTGGGGGCAGCTTGGTAGCTCAGTGGATTGAAACCTGAGCCTAAAGACAGGAAGGAGGTCCTAGGTTCAAATATGGCCTCAGACACTTCCTTGTGGTGTGATCTTGGGGAAGTTATTCAACCCTCATTACCTAGCCTCTTCTGCTTTGGAACCAATATCCAGTATTGCTTCTAAAACAAAAGGTAAGGGTTTAAAAAAAGAAGTAGTCCTTTGGGCATCTGATATGTTAGATCACTGGGCAGTTTCATAATTCTTTCTGCCCATCTTGACCTTCTTGGTCCTTCCTTTCCACCCTCCCAGAAAAGCATGAATGTTCAGATCTTTGCAGGCGACAGGAATGATACAGTTGAGAGCTGGTCACTGGACCCAAGTCCAGGGGCCTGAATATGGGCCACTAATTCACAGTGATGAGCTGGGAATAATTTGATTCTGTTTGAAACTAGTATGGTAGAAGTTCATCTTGGTTGTCTGCTCCCAAACCATTCCAGCTTGTTGATTTTCCATGTTCCCACTGTGTCAGGTCACAGAAAGAATTCAGTTAAAGTTTCAACTGGGAACATGAGAGTTGGTAATATTGAGACTTTTAATCAATTCGCTACGCCCTTTCCCACCAAATATAAGCAGCCATTTTTTGCCCTGGTGTGGAAGGGAAAGGCTGCTCAGGGACTCCTGTGCTAGTCTGGTTGACAATTTTGTCTTGCTTCAGGGAGAAACTAAGCCTCATCCATCACTTGGGAATCTGGGCTCTCTCAACGGGGTGAGAGGTGGATCACACACCTTGCCTGCTTCTTTCAGGGAATTTGTTCACATCAAAGGGCCTTCTGCTCATCAGTCTCCCCTTCTGTCCCTTGTTGGATAGGGGGACAGTAAAGTGAATAATTGTGGAGTCCCCAAAGTAGGTTACCTCCGAGAATCAGAGAGAGGAGAAGAGAAATAATTTCATTTGGGGGTTTGGCCAGGATACCAGTAATTGGCAGCCTACAGTATCTCCAGAGCCAAGCTGCCTGCTAGCAATGGTTTGTGTTTCAGTTGTTCTTACAAAGTGTTGGGGCTCCCTTTATTTCATTCTTTATGCATTTTACCTGTTGTTGTTATTTGTGGTCATTTGGGATCTCGGTGAGAACACTCAGATGCCCCAGGAGTAAGCCTCACTCAATCTGGTGCCAGGCTCTGTGGGAGGCACTGGGAGCACAAAGGCCAAAAAAAATAAATAAAACAATCCCTGTTCTCAAATGACCTGAGCATTCCATTTTACTCCAGCCCCTGCATTTGTTTAATTCTTTATTTTTGTCTGCACCTGAGATTGTATTGGCATGGGACACTCTCGGTGAGGAAATTTCCTTCACCAAGACTCATCAGCAATTGTTTTATAGGGCACAGCCCTGGAAAGTTGCCTGGGGTGAAGGCTGGCAAAGTGACTTGCCCAGGACCAAATAAACACATGGCTTGTCCTTAAGTCCTAAAGAGGACTTAAACCCAGATTTTCAGAGTCCTGTTCTATTTTTCTATCCACTTCTTCAGAGATGCCAAACACTTTCCTGAGTGAGATCTAAACCAGATTAAAATGTAATTGGAAAATATTTAGCAAAATAAATAAGAATACAATACATTTGTTGTTGTTCAGTTGTGGCTGACTCTTCATGACTCCAGTTGGGGTTTTCTTGGCAAAGATCCTGGAGTGGTTCACCATTTCCTTCTCCAGTTCATTTCACAGAAGAAGAAACTGAGGTAAACAGGGTTAAGTAACTTGCCCAGGGTCACACTGCTACTATGTTTGTGAGGCTAGACTTGAACTCAGGCCTTTCTGATTCTAGACCCAGCTCTCTATCCACTGCCCAACCTAGTTGCCTGTGTAAACTTGAGTAAATCATTTAAACCTTTGTTCCACACCAGATTACATTTCTTTCCTCAGCTACATCCTCTTCTTCCCATTCCCAGAATTTGGATGAGATTAATTCCTGATGACCCCCAAATTCTTCTGTCAGTTCACTGCCCTGCTATTTTGTTTCTTCACAGAAGCCTTCAAGGCAAGGAAAGGAGAATAAAGCCATTCTGGGGACACCAACTTGGCTTGAACTAAGGATTTGTGTTAAGAAGTTCAGGGGAGGCAAAGAGATAATAAGGAAAAAGACTTTTGCAAAAATATTTATAGCCGCAGTCTTTGTGGTGGCAAAAAATTGGAAAATGAGGGTATGTCCTTCAGTTGGGGAATGCTGAACAAATTGTGGTATTTGTTGGTGATGGAATACTATTGTGCTCAAAGGAATAATGAACTGGAGGAATTCCATGTGAACTGGAACAACCTCCAGGAACTGATGCTGAGTGAAAGGAGCAGAACCAGGAGAACCTTATACACGGATACACTGTGGGAAAATCGAATGTAATGGACTTCTCTACTAGCGGCAATGCAATGATCCAGGACAATTCTGAGGGACCTATGAGAAAGAAAGCTATCTACACCCAGAGAAAGAACTGTGGGAGTAGAAACACAAAAGAAAAACAACTGCTTGATCACATGGCTTGATGGGGACATGATTTGGGATGTAGATTCTAAATGATCACCCTAGTGCAAATATTAATAATATGGAAATAGGTCTTGATCAATGACACATGTAAAACCCAGTGGAATTGCTTGTCAGGTCTGAGAGGGGGATAGGAGGAGGGGAGGGAAAGAATATGAATCATGTAACCATGGGAAAATATTCCTAATTAGTTAATTAATTAATTAATTTTCAATTAAAAAAAAGAAGTACAGGGGAGGGAGGAAGATAGGATTGAAAAAAATAGGTTCAAGCTAAATAGACTAGGATGACAGACTAAGGAATTACCTTTTAGAGAATGGGAAGAGATTTAAAATTTTGAGTTTTTGAAATCAGGGCTTTAATTTCTTTTAATTTAATCAAATTTAATTTGAAAGACAGCATGGCATATATAGTAGCTAGAGCCTTGGTATTGTGAAGACTTAGGTTCAAATGTGGCCTCAGACCCTTTCTGGCTGTGTGACCCCCAGGCAAGTCACTTACCCTCCATTGCCTAGCCCTTGTTGCTCTTCTATCTTTGAATTGATACTAAGGCAGAAGGCAAGGGTTTTAAAAAATGGTTTTTCCTCTACCACAAATTGCCTATCTGTCTTCCAGCAAGCCATTTAAACTCAGTTCCCAGGCCTGTCTCTAAGACTATAAACTCTAGAGTAGTGGGTAGTAAAAACTAGCATTTAGATAATACAATAAGGCTTGCAAAGCACTTTACAAATAATATCTAATTTTATCTTCACACAATCTTGAAAATAGATGCTATTATAGTTCCCATTTATAGATGAAGAAACTGAGGCAAACAGACCTTAAGTAGGGTCACATACTTAATATTGGAATTTGTCTTTTTTTAACCATTTCTTTCTCTCTTTACTATCAATTCAGAAACAGAAGAGCCCTAAGGGTTAGGCAACCGGAGTTCAATGACTTGCCCAGAGTCACACAGCTAGGAAGCATCTGAGGCAAGATTTTAACTCAGGTCCTCCCCACTCAAGTCCTGGAGTTCTATCCACTGTGCTACCTAGCTGCTCCACTTCAGTCTTCTTTACTCCAGGTCAAGGACTCCAACCAGTGCACCATCCTTTACCAGGGAGGTAAAGGAAATTCCTCACTGATAGTTTTCTTCACTGATGAAATCATAGATACAGTCAAAAAAGAGAAAAAGAAAACTGATAGCGGTGTGCAGCTCTATGGATGGAAATGAGGAGAGATTGAAGGCAGGAGGCTATTACAATGGCAAAGGCAGTAGAATGAGAAAAGACTGAATCATGATAGAAATGAAGAGGAAAAGAAAAATGAAAGCCATTTCAAGAGAATAATACATTGGCAGGATCTGGTAACTAATTGGAAATAGGGAGACAAAGGAAGAGAAATCAAGGGCAATATGTGAGATACGGAGCCAGACAGAGCTGGAATGGATCTCAAATCCATTTCCCTCATTTTACATCTGAGTTAACTGAGGCTTAGAGAAATGAAATGGCATACCAAACCCCACCACCCAGAGACAAAGTTAGGACTAGAACCTGGGTATCCTCTCCTCTAGTCCAATCTCCTTTCCATGACAACAAAATGGTAAAATAAAGGGATTAGATGAGATGATCTCTTGGGTCCCTTCCAAGGTCCTCTTGGTGAAAACAAGAAATTCTAGAAGGAAGATCAGTTCTGAAGGAAAGATTAGCATTGGATTTCAAGTCTGAGGAATTGGGTTTGAATCCAGACTCTGCCATTTACTACCTATGTAACCTAGGAGAGCTTTATTACTTAACCCCTCTGAGCTTCAGTTTTCTTATTTATAAAATTAGGGTGGGAGTTAGGGCTTTGAATGGGATAAGCTTAAATCTATGATCTCATGATAAGCTCCATTTTCAAACACACATTCAAAGAATGTTAGATCTGAAAAGGATATGAGAGAGAAATAATAGTCAACAATTTTATAGTGCTTTCAGGTTTGCTAAGCTCTTTACAAATTATTTTATCTTCACTTATTTTAACTTATTTTATCTTCACAACTACCCTGGGAGGTAGGTACTACTATAATCTCCATTTTTATAGATGGGGAAATTGAAGCAGAAAGAAAGGTTAAGTGACTTGTCCAGAGTCACACAGCTAGAAAGCATCTGAGGCCATAAAGGAACTCTGGTCTTTCTGATTCTGGGTCTGTTGCTCAATCCATTGTGTCACCCAGATGCCCTAGTCAATGATGATCAACCTTTTAGAAATCAAGTGCCCAAACTGCAACTATCATGCTGCACATGAGCCCCCTGCCCCTGCCTTACCCCAGACAGAGGAGGAAGGAAGCCTTCCCATAGGGCTGCTGGGCAGAGAAGCAAGTCATGTGAGAAATATCTTCAGGCATGAGTGGAGAGGGGGAAGGGAGCAACCTTCTCCAGCACTCATGCCATATGTTCACCAACATGGCCCTAGATCATCTCATTCTACAGATGATGTAAATGGCCAAGGTTGCACAGCTTATTCATGGCAGCATTAGGTTTTTTTGCTCACAGTCCCAAGATCTTTCCACTAGACATGCCGTCTGTGGTGCAAATGACCTTGGGAGATCAAAGGAAAAATACCCTGCAGAAAGCAGGCAATTCAAGGCAACTCAAGCAGGAGGAAAATAACCCAGTTATCTTCTGACAAGGTTACAGATTGCCTTGCAGATCAGGGAAGCCAAGAAACTCTCAAAGCTCTTTCTTGGCCCAGATACTACTACTCCCAAGATTAAATAAGTTATACAGGTAATAAGTAATAGAATTGGATTTGAACTCAGATCCCACATTTTTCACTGTACAATACCATCTCCCAAAATAATGAGCTTGCCATCTCCCAAGCTCATTATTTTGCAAATGAGTAAACTGATGTCCAGAGAGGGCGAAGCTTGTTAGCTAGTTGGGACTAAAATTCAGGTCTTCTGACTCTCCTGAAAAAACAAACAAGATTGGGAAGATCCAGAATACAGGAAAGCAAAAGCTAGGGGTGGGGCATGACTGACTTAAAAAGCAAATGGTGCTATACAGTTTTTTGTTTTTTTAAAGATTTGAATAAAAGTTTCTTTAAAATTTTTTTAATTCATGAAAGTAAATGTCACAGACAATTTACAATATTGCAAGACTTTATTTTGAAAGTAAAAGGGAAAGTAGTAGTAAAGGGTGTATGTAAATTTCAAGAAAAATGGAGGTGGAAGCAATATATTGCCTGAATCCCATAGGGTCAAATAATGAGGTTCTTCTTTTTTTTAATAACAGTTTACGAATAAAGGAGAAAAAAGAGGAGTTTGAATTATTTTAGAGATTAATATAGATTTAGTAGAATTTTTTTCTTCTCTAACTGAGAAAAAAAATCACATCAATTGAAAATCTTTTAAAAATTCCAGAATTCCCATTCTATTTGAAAACCCCCGTCCACAGACACACACTAGACATTTTCTTCTCATACCATTTCAACTTCCCTGTGTTGCTGATAATGTGGCTTCCTCCAAAAGACACTTCCCTGGATAAGCACTCCAGGACCACAGACTTTTCTCAAAAGTCAGGATGGGAAACAGCTGTCACTGCTCCCTTCAGATCTTCCATCATTGCTGCCATCACTCAGCAATCTCTTCTCTTTTGAAGTTCACTCCATCGGCTTAAATTACCTTGTCCAGACCCAGGTTACTGTCATCTCCAGGTCTCTAAGTCACTCTCCTTCCAATTTTTAAAAATCCTTCCCTTCCATCTTAGAATCAATACTAAGTATTGGTTCCAAGGCAGAAGAGCAGTAAAGGCTAAATAATTGGAGTCAAGTGACTTACCCAGGGTCATATAGCTAGGAAATGTCTGAGGCCAAATTTGAACCCAGGATCTCCTTTCTCTAAGCTTGGTTCTCTATCTGCTGTGCCAGTTAACTGTCCCTCTTCCTCCATTCATAAGAAGTTTAGTACCTGGAACAGTATCTTTTTCTCTACTCCAACCCCTGCTTTTAAATTCTTTACTTTAACTTTAACTTCACTTTAACTTAACCTTTAACTTTAATATACATGCGACTGGCCAATATTATTTTATTTTTTCACACACATTTTTTTATACCCTTACCTTCTGTCTTAGAGTCCAAAGCATATGAGCATTAAGGGTTAGGCGACTGGGATTAAGTGACTTTGCTCAAGGTCACACAGCTAGGAAGCATCCACCTAGCTGCTCCTTACATTTTAAAAATAATATACTTTTTTTTTCTAGTTCTCCTCCATAATTTCTGTTTATAATGGGTTTCAGATGGCTCACATCCACCCTGAGCTTCTCCACGATCCTTTGGACTATATTCATTTTCAATTCTTCAGAGACTATGAGATCAAATTAATAGCCTTTAATTCTATATACATATTAAGTAAATATATATATGCATATATATATATATATACACGAGATTACTATGGATTAAATGTGATAACATCTACAAAGTGCTTAGCTGGTGCTTAATAAATGTGCATTTTTCCCTTTCCCCTCTCTAAACAATACCCATCCCTGCTTGCCCATCTTATCCAGCTCTTGTCCTTGCCCTCTCACCCTTACTAAAAAGGGTGAACTCAGTCTATGGGGGGGCCCCTCTGTTCTTTCTCTGAACAAGTACAGAGATACCTAAACATATAGACTATTTAGCCACTATTTGTTGCTTTCATCATGTGATCAGCTGATCTTTTTCACTCACACATTTCTTTCGTGACATGTTTTACTCGATAGAAATTCTCTTTTTCTCATCTGGTATAACTATTGCTATTCCCTTCAGATAAACTGGATTCAAATCCTAGCTCTGCTACTTAGTATTTGAATGACTTTGGAGAAGTTCTCTTACTTCTCTGTAACTTGCTTTATCTGAAAAATTAGGGGGCTGGACTAGATAATCTCTAAAGTCCTTTTTAGATCTAAAATCCTATTCTTTTATCTGATGAATCCTGTTCCCTACCACCCTTATTTCTTGCCCATTTGCTGTTGGCTATTGCTATTGGCCAGTCGCAAGTTTCAGTCTTGTCTGTCTCTTTGTGACCCAATTTGGGGTTTTCTTGGCAAAGATACTAGAGTGCTTTGCCATTTTCTTTTCTAATTCATTTTACAGATGAGGAAATTTAGGCAAACAGGGTTAAGTGACTTGCCCAGGGTCACACAGCTAGTAAGGCCAGATTTTGAACTCATGAAGATGAACTTTCTGGACTTCGGCCACGACACTATCCACTGCAACACCTAGATGCCCTCTTACCCATTAAGTTTCCCTCAACAGGATCACTTTTTAAAGACCCTTATAGATCTCGATTAGCCTCAGTGTCTCAGATTGGTTTCTGAGATATTTTTTTTGTTCCCCAGAGTTGGGAGGAATGTATACCCTCATAAGGATTTAACTTCTCCCTCTCTGATTTTTGCTGCTGCCTCTTTCTTCATATTTCTGTTGCCAGAGAGAAAGTGCCTTTCTTACCTAATGAGCAACCCACACCAAAGAATTTATTTCACATCAAAGTCTCACAGGAGAAAAGAGTCTCTTCCGTAGAGACTTAATGTCTTCCTATTGATGAGAAAGACTCTTGTCAAAAACATTTTAGCCACAACCAAATAATGTACAGAATAAGACTTCAGAAGGGCACTTCCCAGGAGGCTTCCATGACCTTTCTCATCTGCCTCATGGAGGAAAGAAGTCCAGAGAAGAGTGCATACCTTAAAGAGAAGGACACATTATTCCCAGGTCTCCATGGCCAGAATAAAGGGAAGAATTAGAACAATGAGCTCCATAATTCAAATTAAAATCTTGCTATTTTGGCTTTTTACTTTAGTTGAAAACTAGGTGAGATATACCTAATGTGACTGTATGCCAATTCCATTCCAGACAGAGCAGACTGCTGTCAGGGTGACATAATTTGTCGCATGCCACAAGATCTCTCCAGTTTAGAAAACATGGAAGGTTGAGGAGGGTTACCTTTGGTTAGGTACCATAGTAACGATGCAGGAAGCAGC
Organism: Gracilinanus agilis; assembly: GCF_016433145.1. Taxonomy (NCBI): domain Eukaryota; kingdom Metazoa; phylum Chordata; class Mammalia; order Didelphimorphia; family Didelphidae; genus Gracilinanus; species Gracilinanus agilis. Next base: position 280,869,164 of record NC_058132.1, on the reverse strand, counting down.
ATACTTGCCCAGGTACAGGGAGAAAGTCATGGAAAAACCTACTAGATTGGTGGGTGAGGGGAATGCTGTTGAAAAATTTTGCCTAGACTTTAGAAAAGGCTTTTTATAGTTTCTCATGCTACTCCTGTAGATGACATGGATAGATATGGGCTACACAATAGTACAATTAAGTAGATTTGGAACTGGTTGAGTGACTGAACACAAAGAGTTGTCATTAACGCATTGAATGTCTCCTTGGAGAGAAATAAGAATATAGTGTCCCAGGGATCTGTGCTTAGCTCTGAACTATTTCACATTTTTATCAATGACTTGAAATTAATATAGATGATATGCTTATCTTATTTGCAGTTGATGTAAAGTTTGGATGGCTAGTTAACCTGCTGGAACCTAGCAACATTGGGATGAATCTAATAAGAGGAAATTTAATAGTGATAAGCATGAGTCCAAAAATCAACTGAACAAGTGCAGAATGAGGGAGGCATAGGTTGATGGTAATTCAGCAGAAAAAGATATAGGAATTTTAGTAGACTGCAAATTTGATATGTTAATGGTATGATATGGTAGCAAAAAAATTCTGCCTATACTCAACTCAAGCTCAACTCTTGCCATCTCCTCTATGAAGAATTCCTCAAATGAAATCCTTCCCTTGATGTCCTAAGTAATCCTTTGCTTTGTAATCTAATCCTCCAAAGGCTAGATGACAAATAGTCAAGTACAATGGAGAGTAGATTATTGCTCTGGTATGGCTGTGGTTGGATTGGTGGGCCTCTTCCAACTCTGATATTCTGTAAGTTTTTTCTGTGATTACTTTCAAGAGAGGCACGTTCATTATTAACAGGGTAGATCCAGGAAGACTTCACAGAGGTGACATTTGAGATCAAAAGAAAAGGTAAGACAAAAAAACCTGGAAAGACTTATATGAAGTGAAACAAAGTGAAATGAGCCAAACCAGGAGAACATTGTACATGGTAACAGCAATAATGCATGATGATCAACTGTGAATGATTTAACTATTATAAATAATGCAAGGATCCAAGACAACTCCAAGGGACTCGTGACAAAAAAAAGGCTATTCACCACCTTAGAAGGAACTGGAGTCTGAATGCAGATGGAAGAAAGGCCATTTTTCACTTTAATTCCTTCATGATATTTTTCTCTAATATAACTGATGTGTCTTCCTTCACATGACAAACACGGAAATACATATTGCATGATAGCACCTGTATAACCTATGTCACATTACCTGCCATCTTGGGGAGGGGGAAGGAGTGAGAGGTAGGGAGAGAACATGGATCGAAAAAATATCTGAAAACTTATTAAAATCTACAGGGAATCTGGGGAAAACATGAAATTAAAGAATAGAAGTAGAACTCACCAGGCAAAGAGAGGGAAGGGATGGTATAATATAACTGCAAAAAGAATAGCTATATTTAGCAGGAACCCAAGGAATCCACTAAACATAACCAAAGATAGTATTATAAAGCTATATAGGCAGCAAGTGGGGCAGCAAGGTAGATGTAGTGTCAGGCCTGACATCAGGAAGATACATCTTCCTAAGTTCAAATCTGGCCTCAGACATTTAGTAGTTGTATCCTTTAGGCAAGTCCTTTAATACTGTTTGCTTCAGTTCCTTATTTGAAAAATGAGTTGGAGAAGGAAATGGCAAACCACTCCAGTGTCTTTGCCAAGAAAACCCCAGATGGGGTCATGGAGAGTAGGACATGACTCGATAACAACACCATAGGCAGCAGGCATGCCTATAAGTCCTATACCATTTTTTTTTTTAGTCTAGTGAAACCGATAGATGCCTTCTTAGTATAATATTTTAAAATATATATTACAAAGAAGACCAAATCCATATCTACGTGTGTGTATATATATTGTTGTGAGGAAGATTAGTTAGTAATTAAGTATTAAGGTTGGATCTAGCAGGAAGGGCTGGAGGATTCCAAGATGGAATGAAGGAGCAGGAAGTAGGGCTTGTGCTCGGAGAGAGACTCCATTAGTGGTTAGCACAAACTGTTGCTAGCCCTGGGAGATCTCAGAGTTAAGGACACCCTGCATCCTGATTCCCTGGGATCCTGAGTGGTGGTAGCTTTCAGCAAGTGGACAAGACCTGCAGAGCTTCACCAAGTGGAGGAGGGGATTGGGATCTGGTGGACAGCATCTCAAGCACACTCTCTCTACTTGGGTACCTTGGACCACCTTGGCTTTTGGCATCCTGTGATCATCTTTGGACTACTGTGAGAAACCCTCAAAGCCACCCTCAGGCCCTTTAGCTGTGCTGGTCAAACCTGGCTGGAACCAGGTTTGAAGCAGCCTTCCCAGTGACTCCAGCACTGCTCCTTTGAGCCCTGCCTGGCCTAGGTCAATTAGAATTAGAGTAGACAAGTCCTCCCCTTGTCCCTGTGATTTGCCCGTTAGGTTTTTAAGTGCAGAATCCCCTATCCCACCTTTATTTAGTTAATCATAATTAAACTGTTTAAAACTTTTACCTTGCCTGCTGGTTCCATAGACTCTGGCCTAGTGGTGAGCTAGAAGACTGTTAGTTTAACTGCCATTCTGACAGTTAATAGCAGTTTAGCAGTGAACTCTGGTCTCCCTATCCTGGTTGGTCCTGTCTCTCCTTCAACCCAGTGTGTGTACCCACAAACCATTAGGTTATATTTAACATCCCTGGTGCACCATTTTTTTACAGTTTGGCACCCCAGATGGATGGATAACAGAGAGACATACAGGAAGTGTACTCTTGGGCTACTAGAATCACACAGGAAGTTAGAGGGGTTTGGACATTCTATGAGGGACCTCAGCCATTGGGTGTGAGCTGAAAGTTCTCAACCAGTGGTGAGCTGTTCAGCCCCCACCCCAGGTCATTCATAAAATCTCTGTGGGTAGGCAAAATACTATTACTATGTATAAATGTATGTGTATTTGTATATATATTTATGAAGGCAGGTGAACCTGGGTTCTTCCATGAAATGGAAGCTCCAAAAAGAACTCACCAATGAGAGAGGGGTGGGAGGTGCAGATCTTGTGGAGGAATATTCTGGGGTGAGCAGCCTATAGGGGAGATGGGCTGTTGCAGGGCAAGGGGGTTCCAGGTCTTCCTCAGAGAAGAGAATATATGTATGGAAAGAGAGAAAGAGAGGAAGAGGCAGGAAGAGACATAAAGATAAAAATAGAGAGTCTGGAAGTGGAAATGTAGGTGCCCTTCAACCAGATCCCACAACTCATGAGGACCTTAATTGATTCCAGTTCTGACCTAGACCAGTTCCCTACTCTTTAGGCAGCCTGGTGGCCTTCTGCTCTTGGGAGCTCCCCCTATTGGTGCCAAACTTGGTGGGATAGCCAATTGTAAAGCTTTTGCCTTTCTGCAATTCAGAATTCCCAAACGCCAATGATTCTCCTTCACATCAGGGAATATAGTCATATATCACCTCATCCAATGAGACAAATTATATTGCAATGCAACTGCCAAAATATTTTTTAAAGAACCAAGTTCCTGAACCCCAGATTGCAATAAATTCCCCAGGTGCACCTGTTTTACAAATATATCTATGTGTGTATCTATATCTATATCTATATCTATATCTATCTATCTATCTATATGTATATATAGATATATTAGAATGATCACATTAGGCTCAGAATGGAATGGCATGCTCTTGGCCAAAGAGGATAAAACCCATTAAATGAGACTAGAATTTTGGTCATTTGACTGCATTTCTCTAGCCTCTCCTTGATCTCCTTTACTAGTGCTCCTTATTTTTTTGACCCCTTAAGAGGAGTGCTTCCCAAGGTCTTTTCCTTGGGTCTCTTCTCTTCCCTGAGGAAGACCTGGGACCTCTTTGCCCTGCAACAGTCTATTTACCCCTATATCCTGATCCCTCCAGAATATTCCTCCATAAGACCTTTCCCCCTTCTTCCATTATTGAATTCCTCCTAGGCCAGGCTCTATCCACTGAGCCATCTGGCTCCCCCCCTCCCATTTTCTTCTTTTATCAAACTGTAGGAGGCAATTTTCTAGTCAGGCTGAGCTTTTGCTCTTATTTCCCCTATATTTGAATTCAGTAAACATTTATTAAGCTCCTACTATGTACCAGGTATTGTGTTAAGCGCTGCAGATTAAAAAAAAAAAAAAAAAAAAGACCATTCCTGTCCTGAAGGAGCTCACAACTGAAAGGGGGAGACAATGCAGAGGATGCTGGAAGGGGGAGAAGATGCCTTGAGGGGAGAACATATTCCTTGGAGTTCAAATCAAGTAGAGCTGCAGAAGAAAGTGAAAAATTAGTGGAGTCCTGGTTCAGCCCTCTATAAAAGAAAGCTGTTTGAGAAATTGAGTACCCTCGTCCAGTCAGAAGGGAGAGAAGGCTGAGGGGGTTGGGAAGGTTTTGAGTGTCCAAAATTGAGTTAAACAATATGATTTTGAGGCTTCAGTTTATCCAGGGGTTAGCATTGTGTTCCTTGGAGTTCAAACTAACAGAGGTGCAACTGAGGTCAGGCAAAGGATCTTGGGGATAAGAGATTTAGAGTTGGAAGATATCTTAGGAATCATCAAGTCTAACTGTTTTCCTTGACTTTGTTTTTTTTTTTTTGTCATGCAAAACACACTTCCATACTGGTTGTTGTAGTAACCCAAGTAAAACCATAGATACACTGATGAGAAAGATCTTTTGTTTTGACCCATATCTTTCTGACTCCACCAGTTCTTTCTCTAGAGATGAATAGCATTCTCTGCTTGACTTCATTTTTTAAAATGCAATCCACCTGAGGAGTATAGTTCCTTGGCGTGATTCTACTATCATTGATGATGAAAATAGATCATTCTACATCCACTGACAAATCTGCTTCATTCATGACTGTTCATTATTATCTTCCCTCTAGCTTTCTTTACAAATGCTGAGGAAAAGTGACATAATCAGGTCTTATGCTAATCTTTCTATTTCTCAACTGGAATTTTCTAGTTTATACAATTATAGTACAATTTCTTCTCTAAGGTTTTCTCAAATATGCTCATACTCTAAACTGGTGGTTCTCATGGCTGCCATGTCTCTGCTTAGCAAGGTGATTTTTAAGCTCTTTTGGCCTCTTCGTTGTGGTGATTTTCACATGTTAAACTTCTCTAGGAAATGATGATTTAATTCAGGGCTTATTTTATCCTCTAACTTATGATTCTGTTGAAGAAAATATTTTTTGTCTGAAATTTGTGAAAAGTCTACAAGCCTTTGATCTCTTTTGTTTCTTGATCCTGAACTACATTTTCTTTTTCTTTCCTTTCCTTTTTTTGGACCAGACTCCTGATTCTATTGGTATAGTCAATTAATTCTACCAAGGTACATAAGCACTAGGTCTATAATTTATCATTTTCTCTGGGTCAAATGAGAGCCCAAGGGCTACATAACTAGTATGTGAGAAAGGCAAGACTTGAACCTAGGACTTCTTGGCCCTGAGGAAGCCCTTTATCTTTCAATCTTTTCTAAATCATGTATTTCAGCAAAGTTTTGCCATCCTCCCTATTCCCACATTTGTATTAAAGTCCACATGTGGACTAAGATTGGAAGACTTTGTCAAGTTCTTTGTAGATTGAATACTTCTATTTCTTTATCTTCTGCCATCAATATTGATTGCAATATAGGCTGCAATTATGCTCGTGCTATTCTGTTTATTTACATAAGCCCTTTGTGAATAGAGATTGTTTCTTTGTATTTGTATACCCAGTAATTGGCACATAGTAGCCACTTGATAAAAATTTGTTGACTAATTTTGTCTGTCACAAGGGCTACAAAATAAAAAGATCACTCCATGAAGTCATTCTTTTAAGACATATGATGAGAATCCTTCTGAGGGGAAAATGTGAAGGGTTCTTCCATTTGGCTATAATTTCTTTAGGTCATAGCATTTCATTAATAGAGATGTTAATGTGGATGTAGACTTCCCATGGTAGCATGTCAATTCATTAACTGGTTGTTTTTTTCTTTAACTGTTATGAATCAATAGAATCGTCTTGGAATCAATACTGTGTATTGGTTCCAAGGCAGAAGAGTAATAAGGGTTAGGCAATTGGGTTTAAGTGACTTGTCCAGGATCACACAGCTAGGAAATTTCTGAGGGCAGATTTGAACCCAGGACCCGGTTGGTTTTCTATCCACTGAGCTGCTCCTAATTCATTAATTGTTTAAGATTAAACAACTAATAGTTACAATAGTAAAAGTAATGTTTGCAGGAAGTCTAGCAGCTCTGTGTAAATGCTAATACTTTTAGTTAAGTTGTAATTTATATGTAGGCCATTTATAGTGTTGTTATTGCAGCTAGCTAGCTTGCTGTGTTAGGAGCCATGCTCTTGCTTTCGATTGATTATTGTGGAGATATAGAACAGCCAGGCAGCATAGTAGATAGAGTGATCAATACAATGATCCAAGATAATTCCGATGAAAAAAGGCTATCTACTTCCAGAGAGAGAACTGAAGACCTATGAGGGCAAATTGAAGTATAATTTTCTCACTCTCTTTTTCTTGCTTTTTAAAAATATGACTAATGTGGAAATGTTTTGCATGATTACGCAATTGATGTCTATTACTTACCTTTTCAGCGGTTGGGGGAGGGAGGTAGAGGGAGGGAATAAATTTGGAACTCAATTTAAAAAGAAAAGAATGTTAAAAATAACTAAATGAAATTTAAAAAGAAACAGAGAACAATATATGACAGTGTATTGTTGTTGTTCACTTGTGTCTTCACTTGTCTTCATGATTCTGTGAACCATGGCATGCCAATGCCATTGTCTATAGGGTTTTCTTGGCAAAGATATTGGAATGGTTTACCATTTCCTTCTCCGATGAATTAAGGCAAACAGAGGTTAAGCGATTTTCCCAGAATCACACAGCTAATAAAAGTCGGAGGCAAGATTTGAACTCAGATCTTCTGGTCTCCAAATCCAACTTAGCTACCTAAAAGAAAATGCAGAAACATGGTGCTTGCTTTTTCAGGGACCTCATTTTCCATATCCTCAGACATACAGTGTTCACCAGGGCTTTGATTTCGTCTTCTTTGTGGTGGTCTCTGTTTCTTATCCTTTCCAGTCAGTTTATTCTCATTACTTCCTTGCCTCTCAGTGGCCTCATGGGCCGGTGAGCATCCCTCAGCAGGCTTCTCTGCTCCTGAGAAGAACGATGATGACTCAGAGACCGACCTTCCCCTATCAGTTTATCTCTCCCCTCTCAGGTATGTGATAACAAACACATTTCTGGCCTGAGGCAGCAGCCCAGGGGCTTTCGGCCTCATGCTTTCCAAGTGGGGTCTTGTCCAAGGTAGGTGCCTAGTTCTTTAGACTCTTCTTCAGAGTGGAGAGATCCCCATTCATCTTCTCAGTCACCCCAGGGCACCTGCCAAGCTTGCTTTAGATCAAGGGCATCTTTTGGCCCCTACTGATCCATTGTGTCTTATCTGATATGTTGTGGTTTTATTTTTTTCTGTTTTTAGACTCATTTCAATTTTTTTTTTTAATTCGAAAGGAACTGCAAGTGTCAGCATAAGAGGAGGAAGGTGTCAGCCTGGTGGATCGCTCCTACACTGAAAAAGGAGACCAGTTGCTATTTTCTCTTGCTTAGCTTCATGGTGGCTCTTTAACACCAAGACAAGCCACTGATTTCAATCTCAGAGAGCTCTCCTTTAAGACAGCCCTCTGGGGAAGGTTGAAACCCTGCCTTCTCCATCAAGTCTCCTGGGAATTGAGCTCAATTATAGGCTCAAATTATTTCCCAAGAGACCAGTAACCCTCCAACACCCCAGCTCCAAAAATAACTCAAGAAAACCACTGGAAGTATTGTTTTCTTAGAGAGAATTATTCAGACTTTATAAGGAGACATTCACGAATTTAAAACCATATTCTCTAATGGGCATCATTTTCTGACAATGGCCAGATTTCCTAACTAACCTGTACAGGTATCCAATCCTTCCTACATACGAGGCATTGCACTGGGTACCGAAATACAGAGATAATATAAAATGAAAACCATCCTTCCTCTCAAGGAGCTTACATACTAGGGGTGAGGCGGTATTGCAAAGGAAAATATGCACACAAGTGGGTGCAAAGTCCATACAAAGTCATGCAAAGTAATTTCAATAAAGGGGAGAGTGCTCATTACTGGGGGCTCAGGAAAGGGCCTGAGAAAAAAGTGTGACCCTGATCTATGCTTAGAAAAAACTAAAGATTCTACAAGGTAAAGAGGAGATGGGATCAAATTCCCAAAGGCCAGGATGCTGCAGATGGGAGTATTGTGTACAGGGAACTGCTGGCAGGAACAGTGATCAGATGATGCCAACTCAACTTTTTTCCAAGGTATCTTAGCTGAAGGATAAATAAATGATCCTAATCAAATTCAAATAATAATAATCATAATAATAATATTAGCTAACATTTACTTAGAGCTTTAAGGTTTTCAAAGTGCTTTAAAAATATTATCTCATTTGACCCTCATAACAATCCTGGGAAGAAGGTTCTTTATTATTATTCCATCTTGCAGATGAAGAAACTGAGGCAGGCAGAGGTTAAGCAACTTACACAGAATCATACAGCTTGGAAGGGTCTGAGATATGATTTGAACCCAGGTCTTCCTGACTCCAAGTCCAAAATTCTGTCCTCTACAACCTGCTGTCTTTCCCAACCATCTCATTTTATGCAGCTAAAGAGAAAGGGAGTCTGTTCCCTTTGGACAGGTGCCACCCAGCTACCTCATTACTCTGAATAATAACGCATTTATATAGTATTTTATTGCTACAAAGCAATTTATAGGATTCTCACTTGACCCTTTCAACTACCGGTGAACTATATGGCATGCTATCAATTCCCTGGCTCCAACCGGCCAAATGGAGCTCCTATGCCAGGTCACACAGGAGAGGAGATATGCCAGGGCTCTATGCCGGAGCCCATGGGGGAACATTCCCCTTTCTTGGTCCCCATATCCTCGACATAAATGTAGTGTTTTTCCTCTACACTATTAAAAATGACTTCTACACTGACCTGACATAATAAGGCAGGGCTCTGTGTCCTTTTCTGTGTCACTGATTCCTGTTGTACATCACCAAAGTCTAGGAATGACTCAGCATAATGTTTTTAAAAGCATAAAATACATACAATTGTAAAGGAAGCATTTCATTGAAATATAATTATCAAAACTGGGGGGAGGGGATTCATGGAGGGAACAGTTAAGAGGCTCAGTGGATAGAGCGCCAGCTCTACAGATGAGAGATCTTGGGTTCAAATATGACCTCGGACACTTTCTTTTTGTGTAACCCTGGGCCAATCGACTAACCCTGTTACCTAGCCCTTACCACTCTTCTACCTTGGAACCAATGCATAGTACTGATTCTATGGAAGATAAGGGAAAATAAATTCATGGACCTCTGTTTTAAAAAACTGTTGATTTAAAAACTATAAATAAAAATTAACTTTAAGAAACTGTACTTTAAAAAAACCTGTAAATAAAATCTTCCTCCCCTGAATATGAGTCCCAATGGGGACTGAATTTAGGCTCTGCATATACAGAAAACTCACACACTGATACCCAGCCAGACTGCACCCTGGGGCAAAATCAGTTGGAGGGGCAGACTTAGGTGATCGAAGGGAAGGTTTGAGAAAAAGGGAAAGTTTCATTGCCAAAAAGAATAATTCCATTTCAAATGCAGTCATCTGGGGAAGTGATGGCTTGTCCCCAAGAGGTAATTCCCCTGGAGGAAAGCAAGGCAGGGTGTTGAGTCATTACTCCTACCCTCAGGCAAAATTCCATTTTCCCATGCTAATTCTGCAGGTGTAGAAAGAGAACAGAGGGGGCAGCTGGGTGGCTCAGTGGATTGAGAGCCAGACCTAGAGATGGAAGGTCCTGGTTCAAATGTGGCCTCAGATACTTCCTAGCTGTGTGACCCTGGGCAAGTCACTTAACCCCCATTGCCTAGCCCTTACCACTCTTCTGCCTTGGAATGGATTCATAGTATTGATTCTAAGATAAAAGGTAAGGGAAGAAAGAAAGAAAGGAAGGAAGAAAGAAAGAAAGAAAGAAAGAACAAAAGAAGGAAGGAAGGAAGGAAGGAAGGAAGGAAGGAAGGGAGAAAGAGAACTGGCTCAGAACCAGGGAGACCTGAGTTCACATCTCACCTATGATGTATACTGGTGCTGATTCTGGGTGAGTCACTTAACCTTGCACTTTTCCAGTCCACTCTCTATGACCATCAGATGCCGAGAAGGTCTTAGCCTGCCTTAGAAGAGGGAGCTGCTCCTCTGGAGCTCTTTACACTCCTGAAATCACAGGGCCGGTTCTTCTGCCATGTATAGCCATTAGAGCACTCTCTATCACCACCACTGGAAGGGAAAGCCCAGGAGGTGCACGTTTGTCTGCTCTTCAGGGCCATTTTCCTCCCAGTTTCCTTTTTCAAGGGATCCCAGTCCTGTGATTGAACTTCACCCTCAATTAATCTTATCCTCTCTACTCAGAGATTATAATCAGGTTTGTGCATTTGATTGTCTCTTTATCAAGGCCTTCTCAGTCACTGGATTAGAAAGTCAATAAATTCCTTTGCTATGAGGAAGAAAAAAGCTGGGCCTGGCCAACCCCTGTGAGTGTTAGCAATTGAGTAATTATAAAATTACAAAATCCCCAAACCTAAAAGATAGAAGGGATGCATATTTCTCTGACCTTGTGTGAATTTTTTAACATATTACCCAATGACTAAACATCCTGTCCTGGAAAATGGCAGGATAGGGAAGCAGATGCAAAAAACCCTGAGGCTCTAATCTTCCTCTCCTGCTTTATCATCTGGTAACCGATAAAAGACAAATTGGTTGGACAATCCTAGATAATAACGCAAAGTTATATGATAAAAGTCCTAAAACCGTCAGTACCCTAATCTCACTACTGGAGAGCTAGGTATCCAATGGATAGAGCACCAAGCCTGGAATCAGGAAGACCTGGTTCAAATCAGACCTGGGACACTAGCTAGCTATGTGACCTTGGGCAAGTCACTTAATTCTGTTTGTTTCAGCTTCTTCATCTGTAAAATGAACTGGAGAAGAAAATTGCAAACCACTCTGGCATTGTTGCCAAAAAAAAAAACCCAAATGAGGTTACAGAGAGTCAGACCCAACTGAACAACAATCTTACTATTGGACTTATTTGAGGGTGTTAAAAACAGAAAGAAAACATTCATAGCAGCATTTTTGTGATAGAAGAAAACTGGAAGAAAAGAAGATGTCTACTGGTTGTGGGAAATTTTAGCTGTGAACAAATTTTGGTAGAGTGATATAATGTTATATTTATGTATCCTAAGAAAGTGAATATGAGGATTTCGGAAAAAATATGGGAATACTTGTTTGAATGCTCAATAATGAAGTAAGATGAACTAGAGCACAATTATAACAATGCACATATAATTATATAATAGAAATATTATAATAATTGTATGTAAACAATATGTAATAATGTTATAAATGGTTATTGATTAATGCTATAGAAAGGAAATTGAGTTCTGAGTATTCTCAGTAACTGTAAAAAAATAAAAAACCAATTCCAGAGGATCAAACAGACAAAATCTATCTTCTTCCTTTCGGTAACGAGTCAGAGATTTTTGCTTACAGGGTGCTGCAAGAGTTGTCAGGGTTGGTCACTGTAATTAGTGTTTTTACTTAACTTTGCTTCAGATAATTAGGTGGCAGAGTAAATAGAGCACTGAGCCTAGAGTCAAGATGACCTGAGTTCAAATCCAAACTTGTATACTTAATAGCTGTGTAAAACTGGGCAATCATTTAACTTCTGTTTGCCTTAATTTTTTCATCAATAAAATCTGGCCTCAGACACTTTCTAGCCGTGTGACCTAGGGCAAGTCACTTAACTCCCATTTCCTAGCTTTTACCACTCTTCCGCCTAGGAACTAATACACAGTATTGATTCGAAGATGGAAGATAAGGGTTTAAAAAAAAAGAAAAGAAAAGACTGCAATGTGCAATGTAGAAACAAAATGTAATGATAAAATTAAATAACCTGACCCCATACACACAATGTAGATAAAAAGCTGCTAGACTAATGAGGCACTTAACATGCTTGTTAAATTTAATTGAATTAAGAAGAAATCTAATTTTTAGAAAAATGAATTCTATCCTTGCCAAAGCTTTAGAACCTTTTCCTCATTCAGCAAAGAAAAATTGCTAACAGTAAAAGTATTATACCATCTAAGGTAGCCTGGTGTTATATTGTTATAAAAGTATTATACCATCTGAGATAGCCTTGGTGTTATATTGTACTTCAAACTATCAAAAAACTTTTTTATAGAATTAGAAAAAATTATAACAAAGTTCATCTGGAAGAACAAAAGATCAAGAATAACAAGGGAAATAATGAAAAAAAAAATGTGAAAGAAGGGGGCCTAGCAGTACCAGATCTTAAATTGTTCTATAAAGCAGCAGTCATCAAAACAATATGGTACTGGCTAAGAGACAGAAGGGAGGATCAGTGTAATAGACTAGAGACAAATGATGTCAGCAAGCTAGTATTTGATAAACCCCCAAATCCCAATTTGGGGGACATGAACCCAGTATTTGATGAAAACTGCTGGGAAAATTGGCAAGCAGTTTGGGAGAGATTACGTTTAGATCAGCATCTCACACCCTATACCAAGATAAATTCAAAATGGGTAAATGACTTAAATATAAAGAGGAAAATTATAAGTAAATTAGGAGATCATAGAATAGTATACCTGACAGATCTATGGGAAAGGGAAGAATTTAAGACCAAGCAAGAGACAGAGAATATTATAAGATATAAGATGAAAAATCTTGATTATATTAAATTTAAAAGGGTTTGTACAAACAAAACCAATGCAACCAAAATTAGATGGGAAGCAACAAATTGGGAGAAAAATGTGTAATAAAATTCTCTAACAAAGGTCTAATTTCTCAAACATATAAGGAACTAAGTCAAATGTACAAGAAATAATGCCCTTTCCCAATTGACAAATGGTCAAAGGATATGAATAGGCAGTTTTCAGATGAAGAAGTCAAAGCTATCAATAATCACATGAAAAAGTGTTCTAAATCCCTCCTGATTAGAGAAATGCAAATCAAAACAACTCTGAGGGACCACCTCATACCTAGCAGATTGGTCAATATGACAGTAAAGGAAAATAATAAATGTTGGAGGGGATGTGGTAAAATTGGGACACTAATGCATTGCTGGTGGAGTTGTGAATTGATCCAACCTTTCTAGAAAGCAATTTGGAATTATGCCCAAAGGACTTTAAAAGAATGCATGCCCTTTGTTCCAGGAATACCACTACTAGGTTTGTACCCTAAAGAGATAAAAGAAACGTACAAAAATATTTAGAGCTGCGCTCTTTGCGGTTGCAAAAAATTGGAAAATGAGAGGGGTGTCCCTCGATTGGGAAATGGCTGAACAAATTGTGATATATGATGGTAATGGAATACTATTGTGCTATGAGGAATGACGAACTGCTTGATTTCAATAAAAACTGGGAAGACCTCCATGAACTGATGTGGAATGAAATGACCAGAACCAGGAAAACATTGTATACAGTAACTGAAACATTATGGGGCAATCAAATGTAATAGACTTTGTTATTAATAGCAATACAATGATCCAGGAAAATCCTGAGGAACTTAAGAGAAAGAATGCTATCTGTATCAAGAGAAAGAACTATGGGAGTAGAAGTGCAAAAGAAAAATATGATTTATCACTTATTTATATGGGTATATGATTTGGGGTTTTGGTTTTAAAAGATTATTACAAAAATGAATAATTTTAAAATAGATATCAAGTGATAATACATGTATTATCCCAGTGAAATTGCTTGTCAGCTCTGGAAGGGGGGGGAAGGAGAGGGAGAGAACATAAATCATGTAATCTTGTAAAAATACTTAAAAATAAATAAAATTTTAAAAATAAAAAAGTATGATACTATCTAAGGTAGCCTTGGCATTATATTGTTATAAAAGTGTTACACTATCTAAGGTAAACCTCACCCTGGATGAGGATAGATATAAGACCTACTACATATTGGGGTTGAGTGTTTTCTGGGACAAAGACTCAATCCTCCTAGACCTGGGAGTGAGGAAAGGCCATGATTGGAAGCTTCTCACTCAAGGCAAGATTTAAAACATAAGAATTGTCCTGCAAAACTAAAAGGGGTCAAACAGTGAAGATGGTTGGGATCAGAAAGAAGAATCAGCACCAGGCTCAGAATCTGAGAAAGTAAAATAAGGAGGCATGATTTAGGAGTCGTCAAAGGGTTTCATGATGGGATAACAGAGTGGGGCTGAGTTCCACAAAGAATTCATACAGTTTGCTTCATTGTTTGCTGAGGGCACACACGTTTTTAATGACTAACCAGCCGTCTAGCCTTCCTTAAATTGGTTGCATCTGGAAAACTCCTCCTAGTGTCGGCCACATTATTCTCTATGGAAATGGTCATCATGGAATAGCAGTAGACAGAGGATGGGTTGGCCTTATTGACCCTAATTAGCATCAGAGGATCAGCCTCTGACCTACCCTGGTGCAAATAACAAAAACATATTCTTCCCAACCTGATCCATTTTCCTGACAAGGTCTGGTAGGTCTTATCATATCTATTGCTCTTATTAAAATGCATACTGATCCCTCAGGTATCTGCAATCAATTTGACTGCCTTCTCAAAGTTATATTTTCCAAGTTTTCATCAGCTGACATAATCAATTTAAGAGATTTGGACCCCAGGACTGTCCATAGATCTGCCAAAACTTCATCCTTAGGAAACTTGGATTGGAAAGATTGCTTCCCTTTGGGCCGTTCCTCCCGGGATTACTGTTTGAATCAAGAGAGAAAATATCTGGTCAAATTCATTTATCATCATGATCTTATAATGTGAAGCAATAGCCCCTGGGATAAGTCTAGGGGAAATTTCTCTTACCTTTCTATCCAAGAAGCCAGCATTACTGGCTATTTAATAATAAGCCCTCCCTTGCTCATCTCTGTCCTTGAGATAGCTATTTGAGGCAGGGTTGAAAGTGATAATTTTCCCTCTACAGTTAATATGACCCTCAATATCTCTGGCCCTGAGCATGACTCTATATGTAATGGGAATGGTGAGATTGTAGGGGTAAGGAGGTTAGGATGGGATAAGTTCTCTCCAAATTTCATGATTACTTTTCTGAGCTCTAAAAAATTTATGACACTCTGCTCACACTGCCTTCTGGCAGAGGTTCCTCCTCTAACTATATTTCAATAGTCTATAGACAGACTGAAACCAGTTTCGACTCCTTTGTACTTGGACAGTCAGAGGGCCAGTCATCTTATTTCTTAATTGAATCTAAAGATTGCAAGAAAGCCAAAAAAATTTCTGGCAGAGTTATTGAACTAGCACTTTGAATGGGATTCAACTAAAGTCACCCAAAGACTTAATACATTCAAATCCTTTTCAAAGCAACTCTTCTATTAAGAGTTATCTTACTTTTACAGAGTCCTTTATTGTGGTTCAGTAGAAAGAACTCTGGATATAGGATGAGTGTTCAAACCCTGGTTCTGGCATTTATTACCTGTGTGACCTCAAGTGAGTCACTTATCCTCTCTGATCATCAGATTCTACATATAAAAAATGAGGGGGATGGGTTGTATCACCGTTATGATCCTTTTTCAGCAA
This sequence comes from Gracilinanus agilis, assembly GCF_016433145.1. NCBI lineage: Eukaryota > Metazoa > Chordata > Mammalia > Didelphimorphia > Didelphidae > Gracilinanus > Gracilinanus agilis. The sequence goes on along the minus strand of NC_058132.1, from coordinate 280,853,492 downwards.
TATGTGTCTAGAGTCATAAACTTAGAGCCGATCTCTTGGTAGTGGCAAAGAACTAGAGATTGGGTCAGCAAGGTAGTACAATGGATAGAGCTCCAGACTTGGAGTTGAGAGGACTTGGGTTCAAATCTGACCTCAGACGCTTCCTAGCTCTAAAACTCTGAGCAACTCACTTAACCTCCATTGCCTAACCTTTTTAAAAAAAGGTTAAAAACCAAAGAACTGGAAATTGAGGGAGTTGCCATCAATAAGGGAATGGCTAAACAAGTTATAACATATGATTGTGATGGAACATGACTGCATAGTAAGAAATGAGCAGATTAATTCATCCCGTAAGAATAATTTCAGTTCTAAAGTTCAGACCAATCTAAGGTTGGAAAAGACAAAGAACAGAGGGTTTTTTAAAGAAGAGATAGACCTGCACACAGGATGAATGGGATGAATATAACAGGCAACAGATAGAAAGCAAAATTCTTTAGTTCTTATATTGCTTTCATTTTCTCTGCCAAGAATGATCTTTGAACTGGGAAAAATGAGAACAAAAAATGGTTAAGCAGGAGCTGATGCCCAAAATAAAAAAGGCGATGGAGAACCCTTAACTACCTTTCAGCAATTAGTTACACAGCCCTGAGGAACTACATATTTGGGTACTGAAAGAATTTGCAAATGTGATTACTTCCGTCCAATCAGGGTTATTTTAAAGACCTGGAGAACAGAAGAGGTACCATTGTTCTGGGGAACACATATTCTGATGTTCACAAAAAGGAAGAGAGTAAAATCTTCTAACTAGAGGACAATTTGTTTGATTTCAGTCCCTGGGGGAAATGATCAAACATATTACTAAAGGAATGATTAATGAATGCATAGATAAAGAAACAGTGATTGCCACAAGCTTCATCAAGAACAGGTCATACCTGACCTACTCCATTTCTTTTTTTGACAGAGTTACTATGTTTTAAGAAAGACATTAAGCTGGAGAATGCTCAGAGGACATCAACTAAGCCTTTCCTGATCATTGATAAGTCTAGTGCCTCCCTTCTGTTGCTTATTTTCAATTTATCCTGTATCTAGTTTGTACATAGATGTTCGCATATTATCTCCCCCATTGGACTTCACAGTCTTTTGCCTTTCTCTGGATCCCTGGTACTTAGCATATAGTAAGACCTTTAGAAATGTCAGTTGATTGACTCCCTGACCAGACTGGTGAAAGGCCTTGAATGCATGCCATATGAGGACTAGTTTAAGGAAACATGGAGGTGTTTAGCCTGAAAAAGTAAAAGGGTGGAGATGGATAGGAAGAAAGAGACACATGATAGCTATCTTCAAGCATTTAAAAAGGATATTAGATATGGAAAAATGTTTTACATGATCGTATGTGTAAAATCTGTGTCAGATTACTTACTATCTCAGGGAGTGGGGAGAAGACAGAAGGGAGAGAATTTGAGACTCAAAATTTTTTAAAGAATATTAAAATTGTCTTATATGTAATTGGGGGAAATAAAATATCATTTTTAAAAAGAAAGAGATATTAGATTGTTCTATTTGGTCTGAGAGGGCAGAACTAGGAACAATGTGTACAAGTTGCAAAGAGAAAATTTATTCTTGATGAACAGATAAAACTTTTCTGTCTTAGAATGAATGCTAAGTATTGGTTCCAAGGCAAAAGAGCAGTAAGGGTTAAGAAATTGGGGTCAAGTGACTTGCCCAGGGTCACAGACTTGGAAATATTTGAGCTCAAATTCGAATCCAACTCTTCATGTCCCCAGGCTTGGCTCTCTAGCCATGGAGCCATCTAGCTCTCCGCTAGATAAACTTTCCAACAATTAGCTATCCAAAAGTAGAATGGGTTGCTTTTGGAGGTAATAGCTCCTCTACTGGAAGGACCTCTGACAAAGGTTAAAAGATTACAACTTGAGTACGACAGAATAAAGATTGTTTTTCTGAGTATGACTTCTATTACAGGACTCTCTGAAGTCCCTTAGGCAGCACAGAGCCAGGCACTTACAATGCACTTAATGAATGTTTATTGATTGAAATGCTTGTCAACTGACTGAACAGGTTTCTCTTTGCCTCCATTGCCAGGAAAACTCAAAGTTTAGTTCAGTGCTAAACTCCAGGTCTCAGTTTATTTGGGTTTCTCAGAAACATCTCTCTCTCTCTCTCTCTCTCTCTCTCTCTCTCTCCATCTGTCTCTCTCATCCCTAGATTCTGTCTTAGAATCAATACTGTGTATTGTTTCCAAGGCAAGAAGAGTGCTAGGGGCTAGGTAATGAGGGTTAAGTGACCTGCCCAGGATGACACAGCTTGGAAGTATCTGAGATCAGATTTGAATCCTGGTCCTTCCAACTTTAGGTCTTACACTCCCCAAAAAAATGTGTTTTGTTTTGTTTTGATTTTTCTGTTTCCTACTGTGGTTTAATTTTATAAATTGCCTCAAATCATTTCTGGAAGTTGTTGAACATAAATCCTGAAGAAACATCTAGCTACTGTTAGTGAAGGAGATGCATGATCTTGCCTCAAAAGACTGCCATGACAAGAGATGATGTTAATCTACTGTAGGCACTAAATCAGTAAGCATCAACCCTTCCCACCATGGTTTCCTCAGCTTTAGGAGCCTTCTTCTACTTGTAGAGAACAGAGAAGGGGTCTCTTTTACAAAATGCCTGTTGATTCTTGTCAAAAGAAAAAGAGACAAGCCTTTCAGAACTTCATTCCTTCCTCACCAAGAGTTATGGCTCAGTTTTCTTTTTCAATTCATCCAGCAATTTAATTTAATTTTTAATTAAATTAAAACAAATTGACACATTATTTACACAGTCTTTAAGAATGACTCCCTCTCAGCTCTTTTACCATAGTTAGAAATTTAAGAACATAGAAACAATGGTCCATTATTCCATTTTCAAATACTTTTCTATCCAAAAGACTACAATCCCTCTAGCTATACTTCTCTCCTTATTCCCTATAGCATCCCCTTGCTCATGGAGCTTTTAACCTTTGTTTCACTTACAGAAAGAACCTTTTTGTGGAGTTTATGCCCAGAGGTATTAGTATAACTTTTCTAAAAATATCCCACAGTTCTGTACTAAGATAGCTCACACAGGTTCCCCTGAGGCAAAAAATTACCTTTTATTTTTGTTGGTGTCATAGAGCAGGGAGGAAATTGTATCTAGGCATTGTAATTATCTGCAAAGTGTTAAATTTTGGGGGGAGTTAGGTGGCAGTGGTGGTGAAAATATTGCCACCTCAGCTTTGTTCCCCAGAGCTTGGGGGCTGGTCCGGAAAGTGTCCTTCCTGTGGCAAGGAATGGGACAAGAAAAAGTGGGTGGGTTGGAAAGAATGAGCCAAAACTTTCAGCAGTTTTGTGAAGACTTCTAAAGTCTGTGATTTCACAAATTTTCTGCCTGTAGAATCTACTCTCCCCAGACTGTTTCCACTCAATCCCACTATTCTTACTTCTCAGCTCTTAGTTCTTTTTTTATCTGTGTTGCCAATGACAATCTTTCCATACTGTATGGTGCCTGGCAGGGTCAAAGCAGAAAGTTTGAGAGAGCTCAGCCTTTCTGTTGTTAGAGAAAGAGACCCAGAGAAGCTGGAGAGTGGCTTTCTGTGAAGCTGCAGGAAGTAGACTTGTACCCAAGCAACTTCTGAGGAAGAACTCTGTGTCAGTACCAATTGGATACCAGTTAGGTGGAAAGGCAGAGGATGAGAAGGAACAGGATGTCTCCCAGATCCTGAAAAAACTCTCCCTTAATCCTTCCATCCCTGCTATCTATCAAGTTATTTTGCTTCTGTCCTTTGTAGATAAAATCCTCCAACTGTACTATAAAGCAGTAATCAACAAAACAATCTGGTACTGGCTAAGAAATAGAAGGGTGAATCTATGGAACAAACTAGGGGTAAATGACCTCAGCAATCTAGTGTTCGATAAACCCCCAAATCCCGGCTTTTAGGATCAGAACTCCCTACTTGACAAAAACTTCTGGGAAAATTGGAAAACAGTATGGGAGAGATTGGGTCTAGATCAACATCTCACACTCTATACCAAGATAAAGTCAAAATGGTTATATGGTTTAAACATAAAGAGTGATATTATAAGTAAATTAGGGGAATGTAGAATAGTTTACCTGTCAGATCTATGGAGAAGGGAAGAATTTAATACCAATCAAGAGAAAGAGAACATTACAAGATGTAAAATGAATAATGTTGATTATATTAAATTTAAAAGTTTTTGTACAAACAAAACCAATGCAACCAAGATTAGAAGGGAAGCAACAAAGTGGGGAAAATTTTATAACAAATTCCTCTGATAAAGGTCTGATTTCTCAAAAATGCAGATAAACCCCTCCAAAGAGCTGTTTACAATAGCTACTTAATTCTCTCCTTTCGCTCTGTTTTTAACCCCTTATAATCTGGCCTTCACCTTTATTGTTCCACTAAAACTACTCTCTCCTAAATTATTAATAATCTTAGTTACCAAAGCCTATAACCATTTTTGAACTCTCTTCCTTGACATCTCTTGAGCCTATGACACTATTGATCACTCTCTTCTTTTTGATATTCTCTTCTTTCTAGGTTTTTGGGAAACCATTCTGTCCTAGTTTTCCTCCTCCTTATCTGATTGCTCCTTTTCAGTTTCCTTTGCTGGATTCTCCTCCAGATCACTCCATCTAAAATTGTAGGTATCCCTCAGAGTCCTGTTCTCGGTCTTCTTCTTCTATACTACTTCACCTAGTGATCTCATTAATTTCCATTGATTTAATTACCATCTCTATGCTGATGATTCTCAAATCTACATTTTTTTGCCTCTATTGTCTCTCTGCTGACCTCCAATCTTGCATCTCCATCTGCCTCTCAGACTGAATGGCCTTTAGACATCTTAAAACTCAACATGCCCAAAACAGAATTCATTATCTTTCCCCCTAAACCTTTCCCCCTTCCTACTTTCCCTATTACACATAGAAGTCACAAACTAGGAGTCATCCAGAATTCTATACTATCTTTCATTCCCCATATTCAAGCTGTTGCCAAGGCCTGTGGCTTTCATATTTGTAGTACCTCTCTAATATGTCATCTTGTTTCCTCTGATGCTTCCTTCACTTTGGTACAAGCCCTCACCATCTCATGCTGGTAGGTCTGCCTGCCTCAAGTATCTCCCCACTCCAATCCATCCTCCATTCAGCCACTAAAGTGATTTTCCTAAAATGCAGGTCAGATCATGTCTTTCCCCACCCCTCACCCCTCCTTCATTAAACTCCAGTGGCTTCCTATTTGTTTCAGGAGTAAACACAAAATGCTCTATTTGGAATTCAAAGCCCTTCATAAGCTAGTTCCCTCCTACCATTCTAGTCTTCTTATACCTTGCCCCTAACCAAATATTCCTCCATCCAATGATACTGGCCTCCTGACTGTTCCACAAACAAGTCAGTCCATCCCTTGGCTCTAGGCATTCTCTCTGGCTGTCCTCCATGCCTGGAACACACTACCTTCTCCACTCTGACTATTCACCTCCCTGGTTTCCCATAAGCCCCAACTAAAATCCTACCTTTTTCAAGAACCCTCTAGTGCTTTCCTTCTTTCAATTCTTTTCTATTTATCCTGTATTTGACTTTTTTGGGGGGTCTTTATTTGTTTACATGTTCTCTCCTCCATTATATTATAAATTCCTTGAAGGCAAGACTATCTTTTGCCTATTTTTCTATCCCTAGCATGTAGCACATAGTAGATGCTTAATAAATATTTATTGGTCTATAGATTAAGTATGAACTCATATCTTCTTCACTCCAGCCCCAAACTCTATTTACTCTGCCACCAGTAGAGGAGAAAGCCAAAGTTGCTTGAGGGCAGGGGGCAATTTCATGTTTAGTTTGTGTCTAAAGATGATATAGGTGGAACTTAGATCCATGTTGATTGACAAATTGCCATTGAGCTTTCAAAATACCTTTTCTGTCATTTCTATTTTCTTAAAGCAAAAATTTTAAAAGATGCAATGGGAATCATTCAATCATCATTTATTAAGTACTCAGTATGAGACAGGCACTATGCTAAGCTCTAGGAAATGAAGTGAAACAGCTTTTGCCCTTGGGAGTTCTCATTTGTAGAAGAGGATGGACGATATGCACATCTTGCTTGTTGTGGTTCAGTCATTTCTTCATGATCCACTCTGACCCTATAGCACACCAATACTGTCTTTGGAGTTTTCTTGGCAAAGATACTGGAGTGGTTTACCATTTTCCTCTCCAGTGGATTAAGGCAAACAGAGGTTAAGTGACTTTCCTACCATCACACAATTAATAAGTGTCTGAGGCCAGAGTTGACCTCAGGTCTTCCTGACCCCTGGCTCTTTCTATCCAATGAGCCACCTAGCTGCCTCATCGACACATAAGTGAGTATACAGGAAATAGTCACAAAATGAATGCAAGGTAATTTGGGAAGAGAAGGAACTCCTGCCTGGTTGGATTAGCAAAGGCTGCATGTAAAGCTTGAACTACAATTGGGGTTGGGGTAATCTGAAGGATGGTGAAAAGACTTAAGAGTCAAAATAAGAAAGCATCCTATACAGGCAGGGTGGGTCACAGAGTATGGGCCGGGAAGTAAAATAGAAGAATATTGGAAAGGTTGGAAGAAGTCCGATTGGAAAGAAGGTTGAAGATTGAAGTAATTGCTACCAGATCCCATTTTTGCTAGGTTTGCCAGGTAAATACAGAGATAGACACATTCCTCCCCGGTGTAAGATGATACCCCAGACAGGGACTAAGACAGAAAAACAAGAGACACATGGTTCTCATTCTTCATTAGAATACCTCCTCCTCAGTTAAGTTTCAGGAGAAGGAGCCTCTTTTAGTTGGATAGGAAAAGAATAGGAAGTTTTAGAGGCTATCCGGAATAATAGGAGAAAAGGCACAGGAGGAAGAGAAGAATAAAGAAAAAAGGCAAAGGATCACTTGATGAAGAGGGAATGCAATGAAGTGGAGGGAGAAGATGGGAATGAGAGCAGAGAGGTCAGAGAGAAATAAAGCACAGGAAGTTGGGATTTAAGAGTATAAAGAAGGGAATTCAGCAAGGGTACAAGTGAGTGAAAGGTGATCTTGTCGGAAAGATTTTTTTTTTTTTAAACGCAGGGGTGGTCAGGTGAGGAGTAGCCAGTCCAACAAAGAGAAGATTGTTTGATCTACTTTTATAATCGTCCTCCCCCAAACTCGCCATCTCGTAGAAGCAGAATGCCTTTCCTGGCAATGTGCTCCTTCCCAGATGGTCCCATGACAGGAACCATTGTGCAGCCAGAGCCCCTCCGAATCCCAGGGAATCCAGCTGCTGCGATTCTGTCTGTCCTCAGTAGTTACTGTTCTCATATCATTGCGGGAAACTAAGCAGAGTTTCCTTGGGAACGATGATAACTTCAAGGGAAGGGCGAGTGGACATTATGGCGACACGGAGAATGCCTCTAGTGATGCCTTTTGTCACTTCCTCTTAAGAAATATCCTGGAGAGCGAGCGGTACTTTGAACACTCTGGATGCAGAATATCGGCGAAATATAGGACAAGGCTGTTAGAGGGCTCGTGTGGAGGGAGAGGACGAGTCCTTACCCACCTCATCACTTCCCTGAGCCAGATTAGGCTTTTACTGTGCGTTTCTGTATGTTTTAGGAAACACGATCCTACCTGAAATCTGTCTGAATGCGTGCAACACATAACCATGCAATAATAGGGTTCTCCTATAGAAACCATCCAGCTTGCGAGAGGCTTTTCCACCCATATGATATTATAGCGTCCATGTTGGTGCTCTAGTAGCAACTTATTCTTGTCTATTGCCACTTAGAAGACATAGGAATAAATGTGGGGGACATATAAATATACATACATACATACATACAAAAAATGTGCCATGTTATCATTCATGTGATGTTTGATGATTCCTATTTATGGAGGGGAGAAGAGAATCATATAAAATGTACAAAAATAGATATATATGAACATACAAATATATAAAGATATTTCTATGTAAAATATAGAAATATCTTTATATGTATTTTATAATAAAACAAATATATTTATATTTTTATAATAAATAAAATACACACAAATATATAAAAATAAATAAAATGTATTTAAAATCTAAAATTATGTTTGGTTTTAGTTAGGCATACGTAATAAGAAAATACCTATAGAATATAAAATATAATTAAAATAAATATATAAAAATAAATATATATAAAATCTAAGATTCATTATGTTTGGTTTTATAAAGTAATTAGGCATATTCAGTAAGAAATACATATATAGTATAAAGAATTAATAATGGAACAGCTAGATGACTCATCAAATTGAAAGTCGGGTCCAGAGACAGGAGGTCCTGGGTTCAAAAGTGACTTCAGATACTTCCTAGCTATGTGATCCTGGGCAAGTCACTTAATCCCAATTGCCTAGGCCTTACCACTCTTTTGATTTCAAATCAGTACTTAGTATTGATTCTAAGATAAAATGTAAAGGGCTTAAAAAAAAGACTTAATCATGCCAAGTATAAATACATACTTGCACATGTGCAAGCACACTTGTATTTGTACATAAGTATATATTCATAAACATGTGCAAGCATGCATTATTTATACACACATGTTTATTTGTATTCATCATAAATTTGTGCATGTGTCTGTACATATATATATGCATGTGTTTATATACACTTGAGCCATGTCATTATATCCAAATGCATCCATTTATATGTATACATGTATTAGTAGTATGTTTGTAAATATGTTTTTGTGCTTGTACACACATGCCTTATGTTTATATGTGCATGAATATATTGTGTATGTATAATACATATGTATGTGTATATTATATACATATATTTTTTTAACATGGATTAACCAAATATCTCAGGCTTAGTTATAGTAGAAAGACCACTGAACTACTGGAGTCCCAAGACCTGGTTTTGAATCCAGCTCTGCTACTTTCTACCTGTATGACCCTGGGCAAATCTCTTACTCTTTATAGACCTCAGTTTCCTCATCTGCAAAATAAGAGGTTTGAACTAGATGCCACCTAGAGTCCTTCCCAGCTCTCAATCTATGGTCCTGTGATTCTGCAGAGGAAGCTCTGCCTCCTCTACTTTTGTTGCTATTGTGCTTGCAATCATCCCTGAACTCCCTGCTGCTGCCATGGTGGTAGAGAAGGTGAGTCCACACCCCATCTGGAGATCTCAAGGGTTGGGCCTAAAGAATGAGCATAATAACAATAATAATAAACAATAATAATAAAAACAATAATTCCACAGGTCTCAGAAGACAAGATGGGCAGAGAAAGAGGAAGAGAAACAAAGAAATGACTTGCCTCCTAAGGTAGAAATATATTAAATATTTAAATGTTTAAGTACCTCTTGTGCATGGGAAATTAGATTTTAAAGATGGTAACAAGCCAAAAAATAGAAAATAAGGGAAATCAAAATAAGGGGGCAGGAGAGAACAGTCAGTTAGTGTAGGCCAATTTGGTAGAAAGTCTATAAACTCTCTCTTTTTTTTTTCAAATGCTAAACCTGTAGTCTTTTCAGCTAGATTTTTCCCTACCTTATTTCCTAAGGCCTGGACCCCTAGCTCTGTTCTTCTTCACTATGACCTCTATTCTCTCATTTCTCTCCCTGGCCATCCGTGCACTGGCTACATTTTTTCCCCTTCTCCATCTCAACCTCTTGGTGAACCAACTCACTCACTCTACACTCTCCTCCTTCCTTTATTCCCTGCCCTTTTGTCCTAATCATCTGTCAGCCATTCTAGGTCATAGCTCTGAATTATTCCCACCATCCACTTCCTTCACTCCAGTTTATGTTCTGTTGAATAGAGTGGAAGGAAATCACACAATTGTGTCCCTTACAAATTTGTGTTATTTGATCTCAATAGAGTCCTCCCCTCAGCTAAGCAAACATTCTCTTCCTCCTTAGTTTTACTATCCCCATCTCTGCATTCATTATTTCAAACCTTATCATCTTTTCTTAAGTTTCTTGCCATAACTCTAAACCCCTACACTCCTCACCTGGAGATTTCATGTTATACTCACTGAAAATGCCATCAATGAAAAAACTAAGACCAATCTCAGATAATTTCTCCCCCTTACTCCTCATCTCATATAACCTCGACCTCATCCTCTACTATCTCCTCCTCCTTCTAGTCTAAGAAAAGATGGTTTTCCTTCGGCAAATTGCCCTTACTATTATTCTATTATTATCTCTCTCCCCTCCCTCTTTTCTCTCACTCCCTCTCCCTTTCCTTTTTCCTCTCCCTCTTTTCCTTTCCCTTCCTTCCTCCTTCCCTCTCTCCATCTCTCCCTCTCTCCCTCCTTACCTCTCTCTCTCTCCCCATCTCTGTCTCTCCCTCTCTGTCTCTCTGTCTCTCTCTCCCCCACCTACCTCAATTCTGTCTCCTTCTTTCTCTCTTTGCTTCTAAACCCTTCACAATCTGGCTCCTGACCTCATCATTCATTCAACTGAAACGGCATTCTCCAGAGTTATAAATGATCTCCTAACTGCCAAATCTAATGACCGTTTATCAATCTTGATTCCCCTTGACTGTTCTGCAGCAGCATTTGACAGTGTTGATCTCTACCTTCCTCTAGATACTCTCATTCCTCGAGGTTTTTGTGACACTGCTCTGTCCTATCTAGCCACTTTTCAGTCTCCTTTTGTTGGGGGCAGGGAAGGGGCTTAAATCAGCACCCTGTCAGTAAAGGTTCAATACTGGGACAAAATGAAGCACTCACATGTCTTCGAACTCTACACATATCTGTCTCCCGGGTGATGCCTTCTATGATGTGGGGAGGGAAGAGAGAGGCTGAGACACTTATAAATAAATTCTATTAGTAAAAAAGTGGGGGCAGGTTTTAGGGAGAAAGCAAATAATTGATCTCTGTGCCATTTCTTCTGGTTCATGGATTCGGGGTAAGTATCTGTTATGGACACTGCATGAACAGAGGTATAATACTTTCACAATTTGGATAGTAGCGAATGAGGGAGAAAGTGTGGGGGAAGAGAAAGAGCTTTGGATGATGAAGTTAGGAAATTCCTGCATGAGTACACAGGGTGTGGTGAGAAGTGTCACGCAAAAAAATGGGCATTAATAATGGGGATAAAAGACACATGATATGAGTACAGGTCATAAAGCTGAGGAGCCTGAGGTGGAAGGTTATGTCTGGAGCAAAAGCAAAAGACTAGCATAAAAAAACCCCAAACAATTCAATGAACAGTGGACAAAAGGGAGTTTGCTTTGCACCAACCCAGAAATGATGTATAACAAAAGCTTGCTTCTCTGGATGTGACTCTCCCACATTCACCAAGTTGTAGGGCTGTGACTCCACATGGGTGTGATTTTTTATGACTTTAAGGAACTAGGAAGCTGCATCAAGGGAGACAAGAGCCACTGAAGTCCCAGGGATAGCTTTGTTGCCTTTTAGAGAAAACTATTGTGTACTGTGGGGGAAACCAGGGAACCCCTGGTTCTATCCATTTTTCTGGTTAACAATAATAAGAGCTAGCATTTATATAGGACTTCAAAGTTTGTAATGTATTACTTTACATGTTATCTCATTGGCTCTTCCTCCTTTGTTATATCCTCTCCCATAGGTGGCCCTGAGACTCCTTACTGCACTCCCTTCTCTTTTGTTCTATATGATTTTACTTTAATTTCATCAGTTCCCAGGGGTTCATGATCCAACTCTACAGAGATGGTTCCTGGACCAATATATCTCTCTGTTCAGCTAGTCGTATAATCTTCAACTGCTTCGTAAACATGTTGAACTGAATGTCCCATAGATATCTCAAATTCAACATGCCCTAATTCATTCATTATTTCCCCCCTCCCAATTTTGCCATTATTATTGGTAAGGACACCATCATCTCCCCAGTCACCCAAATCTGCAACCTTGGCGACTGACTAGATGCCTCCTTCCCTCTCTGCATATCCAATCTATTTCCAAATCTTCTCATTTGTACCTTCACAACATTTTTCTCTGCTTTGGGCATTTTGTCTCTACTTACACAGCTACAGCTTCAGTTTAGGCACTCATCACCATTTGCTAAGCCTACTAAAACAGTCTTTTACATGGTATTCTTGCCTCAAGGCTTTCCCCACTCCATTCCATCCTCAGCTACCAAGGTGATTTTTTCTAAACTGGAGTTGTGATGGTGTTGTCCTCTGCACAACAAGCTCTGAGAGTTCTCAAATCAGTCAATCTCCAATCAACAAGACTTTATTGAACATTTACTATATGCCAGTTATTGTGCTATGTGCTGGGGCTACAAAGAAAAGCAAAAAAATATTGTTTTTGGAGGAGATGACGTGAAAATAACTATTTAAATGTGAGATATCTAATGCATAAACGGGAGTCTATCTTAGAGGAAAAGCACTAGCAGTGGGGAAGACCAGTAGAGGCCTGCTGTTGAAAGCTAAGATTCAAGCTGAGTCTTGAAAGAAGCCAGGAAAATCAGGATTCAGAGATGAGGAGGAAGAGCATTTCAGGTATGGGGAACAGTCCGTGAAAAATTAGGGGATGGAAGTTGTGAGCTAGGACTAGCAAGGAGGCCATTCTCAACCTCTAGGATTAAATATAAAGTTTCCTGATTGGCATTTAAAATGTTTCATAATTATGTCCACAGGGTTATAAAACTGTGTGTATCCTTTGACCCAGCAATACCACTACTAGGTCAAAGAAAAGGATCAAAGGAAAAGGAAAAGGACCTATTTGTACATAAATATTTATAGTAGCTCTCTTTGTTGAGGCAAAGAATTGGAAACCAAGGAGACGCTCATTAATTGGAGACTGGATGAACAAATTATGGCATATGACTCTGATAGAATACTATTGTGCTATAAGAAATAATGAGCAGGATGCTTTCAGAAAAACCTGGGAAAACTTATATGAACTCATGCAAGTGAAGTCAGGAGAACACTGTACAAAGTAACAGCAATATTGTATGATAATCGTCTGTGAATGATTTAGCTATTCTCAGCAATACAACGATCTAACACAACTCCAAAAGACTTATGGTGAAAGATGCTATCCATCTCTAGAGAAAGAACTGATAGCATACAAATGTAGATTAAAAAAAACTTTATTATTCTTATTTTTTTTTGGTCTGGATTGTGTTTTGCAACATGGCTAACATTGACATCTTCTGCATGACACACTCTCCAACCCCATATCCAGTTCCTTGCCAAGTCTCCTTTATTTCATCTCCTCAGCAGCAATCCCATCCTTCTCTTCTCTCTACTCACACCATAACCTAGGTCAGGCCCTCATCATCTTTTGCATGAAATGCTAAAAAAATCTCTCTTCCTCCATCTGTTCTCTTCCCTCTCTGATCTATTTTTCACATAGCTTCCAAATTTATATTCCTAAGGTATAAAGCTTACTGTCACTTCCCTGCTTGAGAAGGGTCAATGGCTTCTGTTTGCCTTTATAAAAAAATAAAGATTCCTCCATTTGTCATTTAAAGTCCCTTATAATGTGACTCCAGACAATCATTCCAGCATGATAACACATTATTCCCTGCTCTCCCACTCTGTGTTCCAGTAAACTGGCCTACTTGCTGCTTCCCCTAAACAACATTCCTCTATGATTTTTTTCAAGGTTGCCCCCCACACCTGGAATGCTTTCTCTCCTTATCCTGTTTGGGAACCCCCTGACTCAGCCCTGAACCTCAATGCTCAGATCAAATACTATCTCCTATGTGAGACTTCCCCTGATTGCCCAAGCTGATGGTGCTCTCCAAATTTCTGTATGTCTATTTTGTATAAATCTTAAATATTGGTTGGTTGGTTAGTTGGTGACCTTTGTATTTTAAGAATACCAAAATGGCATCATGGGTGAGGTCTTTTGACTCAGGCATAAATTGGATTTAAGTAAGACAGAGTTGCACAAAGTCATCAGCCTTATTCTCTCTTCCAGAGTCATCCAAGTCCAGTGGCAAAGCAAAAGTCAGGATGACGAATGACTAGTGATGGCCCAGGATGCAATGGATGGCCTTGGCATCTTCCATATCTGACCAAGCTCTGAGTGCTCCACAGAGCCTGCTTTAGCTGCCTGCATGGATGTTGGAACAAATTGCTCTCATCTACCCATTCAGCAGAGGGAAGTCTTCGCATAATTAGGGTAGACATCTTCCTAAATAATCAATGGTTTTGAAGCCTATTGATTACCCACGATGTGGTTTAGCTTGTCTTTGGAAATGATTTTACCAGGATATGGCCACTGCACATGCTACAACTTCTTGGAGCCACAAGTGAGAATTGGATGAGTATTCTGTGACACCCTTTTTCTCTTACGATGATATATGAGTTTGAAAAATTGCCTTTGAAAAAAGTTTTATATGTAGAGTGAACTTCAAACTAAAGTATATTAAATATATGCATTTAATTATTATTAATATTAAATATTAAACAATAATTAGTTAATATTAATCAATAAGTAGTACATATAATTAATTATATGAGACAATATCCTTAAGATAATATTTAGCTATGCTCAACAGTATGGGTAGAATGTCTGAGTAAGAAAACTGAAATAATGTTTTTAATGTGATAAAAAAGGAAATAGTTATTATAAAAGAACCTAGCTTTTTTTTATTTTTATTTTTTTAGTTTTAAGTGGGGATTTAGAAAAGATGGATTTAAATCCTAGAAAAAAGCCTTGAATTTGTCGTAAGAAAATGTGAGTTCCAAATCTACCTCTTTCATTTATATGACCTTGAACAAGTCAGAACTTCTTTGGACCTCAGTTTGCTGCTCATCTGTAAAATGAAGTTGGGGGTGGTAAATCAGATGGCCTCTAAGGTCCCTTCCAGTCCTATGTCCCTATGACCATACCGAATAAGTTAGAAAGACAATAAATCCCTCTGTCTTCTGGAGAGGCAATGGCTAACCAATAGCATAGGTAGGTAGATTCAGAACTAGTTGAAAGACTGGATTTCCCCTCCAACCTCCAACTTAATGATTTATTGTTCAGTGTCGATCATCGGTCTGGAGGGAGATGTCGGGGTATCCCAGGGCTCTTGTCCTTGACCCCATTCTGTTCTTCATCTTGTGATACACTGAGTTGGATGAAGGCATTTGTGTCTGGCTTATCAAATTTGGAGATGACACAAAGTGAGGATGAATAACTAATATGTTGGATGACAGAATTAGGATCTAAAAATATCTCAAGAGGCTAGAATGATGGGCTGAATCTAATAAGATGGATTTAATATAGATTCATGTGGGACTTCAATCTACACTTATTTTCCGAAAAACCAATGGCACAAATACAGATATAAAAGACATGGTTGAATAAATTTGTTTGTTTTTTAAGTGATTATTAAATGTAGTATTTATAGATATAACATATATGTAGCATTTATATGTAATATATGTAGTATTTATATATGTATATATAATATAGTATTTATATATAACATAACTATAATCTGTAGTATTTATGTATAATTAATTAAATATAGTAGTAATAAAAACACCATTTGCCACCTTCTAAACTATTTTTTGCTTTCTTCTGTGCATTTTTTTGTATGAAAGGGGTTGGGGACTTTAGGTTATCTCAGCATAAGGTGACAGTCATAAAAGCTAATCCAAGTTTTCAAACAAGGGAGCTGGTGGTCCCACTCTCTTCCTCCCTTTTTGTTCACTATTCATGACCTCATTTGGGGTTTTCTTGGCAAAGTACTGGAGTGGTTTGCCATTTCCTCCTCCAGTTCATTTTACAGATGAGGAAATGAAATTAAATAAGGTTAAGTGACTTGCCCAGGATCACACAGAGTCTTCCTGACTTCAGGTCCCACACTCTATCACTCCACCTAGTTGCCTCTAACTGCCCTGTATTCCATCCTAGTCAGACTCTATCTGGGGTATTAGATTCAAATCTGGGCATGATGTTTTAGGTAAGACATTGCCAAACTGAAGTGCAGACAGAGACAAGGGGACCAGGATAGCAAGAAATTCCACACTATGCCATATATAGATTTGATGAATGAACCAAGGATAGGGAAGAAAATACCTAGAGGGAACAGAATAACTATCTGTCTTCCAGTATTTGAAAGACTCTGCAAAATGAATGAATAAATAAATTTATTTTTATTTATTAATTACTTACTATATACAAAACAACCTGCTAAGCCCTGGGCATAAAAAAAGAAAAGTAAGTTTCTGATCTCAGTGAGGCTACATTCCAAAAGGGGCAGATGATACATAGTTTTTAGCTGCAAAAAGGAATAGACTTATTTTGTTTGACTCCATAGGTCAGATCTAGGAGCTAAGAAAAAAAATTGCAACGGCTCTAAGAAGAAAATTGTAGAGATCTTGAAGTAGAGGCTAGGTGATTGTTTTTAGGAAATAGCTAGAAAAGTCGGTCAGAAGTCAGAAAGACCAGAGTTCAAATGAAGCCTCAGATCCTAGTTGTATGACCCTAGATAAGTCATTTAACTTCCATCTTCCTCAATTTCACTGACAAAATTAAGAGCGCCTTTTTCACGGAGTTGTTTTGAAGATTAAATGAGATATCTGTAAAAGCTTAGCACAATGCCTGGCACGTAGTAGGTGCTATAGAAATGTTTATTTATAAATAAATAAAATAGAAACAAAAATAAAAAAAATAAAAAGAAGTCGGGAGATTTGCTGAAGGCTTCATATGTGAACCAGAATATCTTTCAGCTTCATCTGTAGGGCTAACCCTGTCTGAACTTAGACAACAGTTATCAACTGCTTCGCCAGAAAGTGACCTCGCTTGAACTTGGGCTGGCCTGGCCATCAGAGCACCCTTTTCTCTAATAACTGCCTGGAGTAGGCACCCAAGGGTGATCTAGATTAAAGGATCCGCCTTCATTAGGTTCTTTGAAGTCTTTGTTCACAAGGAGCCAGTAATGCCTTTCCCATCCCTACAGGCTGTTTTTTCCCAAAGTCTCTACCTGGGTTCTCCCAGTGGCAGGAAACAGGAGCTTAACCCGATTTAATAAAAAATAATTAATAAAAAAATTCTTTTGGCTACATCTGTAGTGCTCACTGTCCTGGTGCCCCAACAATTCAACCCCAGACCCTTCTGTGACATGGGATTCCTACATTTAATAAATATTTATTTTATTGAATTGAATTCAGGTACAAGTTAGACTAGGTCATCTGTGAGGTCCCTTCCACCTCTGACAGCCAATGATTCTATGATCTAAACAATAAAACATTTGTTCACTTGAGCTAGGTCAGGGCTTTTTGCGATGGTTAAATCATCTTTTGGGGGGGGTGATGGAGAGGAGGAGGAAATGTTTTATTAATTTTTTGTCCTCATCCAAATGACTTAAATCCTGTGTAATAGCTGGACCTGACCATTGTTAACCTTAATTTCTTCATCTGTAAAATGGGAAGAATAACATTTGCATTACCAGTCTCAAGTGAATAGCTGGGTGGCCTGATGGACAAAGTGCCAACCTGGAGTCAGGAGGACCTGAGTTTGAATTTGGCCTCAGTCTTTTACTAGCTGTGTGATCCTGGGCAAGTCACTTAACCCTGTTGGTCTCAATTTCCTCTTCTATAAAATGAGCTGGAGAGAGAAATGGCAAACCAGTTCATAGTCTTTGCCAAGAAAACTCCAAATGGGGTCACCGTGAGTCAGACACAAATAAAAAACAACTGAACAACTACCAGGCTTAATTAAGGATTGTTATTCTGAAGTCCCACCTCACAGGTATCAGATTCAATAATATGATAACAAAGGAAAGTGATAAATGTTGGAGGGGATGTGGCAAAATTGCCTTGGTGGTGGAGTTCTGAACTGATCCAATCATTTTGGAGGGCAGTTTGCAACTATGCCCAAAGGGCTATAAAATTGTGCATATACTTTGATCCTGGAATACCACTACTGGGTCTGTATCCCAAAGAGATTTTTTTAAAGGGGGGTAGTGGAGGACCTACTTATACAAAAATATTTATAGCAGCTCTTTTTTGTAGTGGCAAAGAATTGGAAACTGAAAAGATGTCCATCAATTGGGGAATGGCTGAATGGTATATGATGGTGATGGAATACTATTGATCTGTAAGAAATGATGAGTAGGATGATTTCAGAAAAAGCTGGAAAGACCTACATGAACTGATGCAGAGTGAAATAAGCAGAACCAGGACAACACTGTGCACAGTAACAGCAATATTGTGGGATGCTCAACTGTGAAACTCTTAGCTATTCTCAGAAATACAATGATACAGGACAATTCTGAAGAACTTATATAACAAAGAATGAGATTTATCGACAGAGAAATAAACAGTGGAGTTGGATGCAGATCAAAACATTATTTTTCACGTTAGTTTATTTATAGTTTTATTTGGAGGTTTTGGTTTTATATGAGTATTCTCTTATAACAATGACCAATATGGAAGTAGGTGTTGCATGATAAAACATATATTACCCATATCACATTGCTTACCATCTCTGGGAGTAGGGAAGGAAGGGAGGGAGGGGGACAATTTGGAGTTTATAATTTTAGGAAACATATGTTGAAAATTGTTATTACATGTAATTAGGAAAATATCTTTGAATTAAAATTAATTAATTTAATTAAAATTTAAAAATGAGGATTGCTATCAGGAATTCCCTTTGGAATCACTGAAGTGCTATACAGAGACAGTTTGATGGGATGAATCAAGTCAGAGATTGGGTCAGGAGAAACCATGTATAAATCTTGCCACTTTAGACTAATTAAATCACAGGTCAAACCCCTTCCTAAAAGTGCCACTGGTTAGCTTATTACTGTTGTTGAGACCTAGAAGCTTCAAGAGTCAGGGTGGAGAGCTAGATTTGGACTCAGGAAAACCTGGATTCAAAGCCATTTTCTGATGAATGTTGGCTATATGACTTCGGACAAGTCACCTACCTTCTCGATATCCTTATGAACTTTCTAAGACCATCAATTCTAGAGAAGGTTGTTTTCCAAAGGACTTTCTTCTCCAGAAGTTCCCATGAAACTCAGTCCTGATCCCTACAGGCTGCAAAAGGTGTGGGGGGGGGGGGAAGGGCTGGGGAAGGGAAGGGAATGGAGAGAATTATTGATTGCTGTCTTCACAGGAAGGGAAATATTTCCTTACAGAGATGTTTTGATACCTG
This sequence comes from Gracilinanus agilis, assembly GCF_016433145.1. Lineage (NCBI taxonomy): Eukaryota > Metazoa > Chordata > Mammalia > Didelphimorphia > Didelphidae > Gracilinanus > Gracilinanus agilis. The sequence continues at coordinate 280,834,383 of NC_058132.1, read as the reverse complement.
CTTTTTGTTTTAAAATGGAAACTTTGAGGGTTTTTCTTTAACCCTTATCTTCTATCTTAGAATCCTTATTTAGTGTTGGTTCCAAGGAAGAGGAGTGGTAAGGTTGAGATAAGGTGAGGTTAAGTGACTTGTCCAGGTTCACATAGCTAAGGAAGTGTCTGAGCAAGGCATTCCAAAAGCTAAAAAAAAGAAAATTTAAAAATCCCTGTCCTTCTGTTGGTGCTGATAAAGGGTTGTGGAAAAGAAAGGATTTATTATATTTTTCAAGTCATTCTAACATCAGTTAACTAAAGAAGTATGAGTTATGGTTGGTAGTTTGGGATTTTTTAAAAACCCTTATCTTCTGTCTTAGAATCAATACTGTATATTGGTTCCATGGCAGAAGAATGGTAAAGGATAGGCAGCTGAGGTTAAGTGACTTGCCCAGGGTCACATAGCTAGGAAAATGTCTGAGGCCAGATTTGAACCTAGGTAGTTTGGGAATTTTTAAGGTGATTTTATATTTTTTTCCTAGACATGCTAGAAACCTTACTTTCTTATTTAATATCAATTCTAAGATAGAAAGGCAAGGGCTAGACAACTGAGGTTAAATGACTTGACTGGAGTCACATGCTAGGAAAATGTCTGAGGCCAGATTTGAACCAGGACTTCCCATAAATAGGCTTGATTCTCAATGCACTGGGCCACCTAGCTGTCCTCTCTGAGTTAAGTGACTTGCCCAGAGTCAAAGAGCTAGGAAAATGTCTGAGGTCAGATTTGAACCTAGATAGTTTGGGAATTTTTTAGGTGGTCCTATATTTTTTTTCCCTAGACATGCTACACTTTCTCTCTGTGTAATCTTTTTTAAAAAAAAACCCTTATTTTCCTTCCCTCCCACAATGCCTCGCTAGCGGCGGGGACCCGAGGATCTTCACGCGGCGATTTGGACGCCCTTTGGGCTCCTCTTGGGCTCCGCTACCTGCGCGGGTTGAGGGAAGACGGCGCCGGGGCCATGCCGGCCGGGGCTGCGGCGGTGCTGCTGCGCGGGGGCTGGAGGGCGTTGAGGGCACTGGACCGGCCCGCTGCTCTCCGAGCAGCCGCCGGGGTTGACCGAGGGCTGTTCGGGCCGCCGCCGCCAAGTTCTATCTATGCATTGGAGAAGTTTATGAAAGACTGTACTCTATGTAATGTTCCAAAGAAGCCCTTGACTGCATACATTCGATTTGTAATGGATCGGCAAGCCCAACTTAAACAACAAAATCCAGATTTGAAGAGAACAGAAGTAGTTAAGACACTTGCTCGAGCCTGGAGAGAGCTTCCAGAATCAGAGAAGAAAGTATATGAAGAAGCTACCAAGGCAGATTTTAAAAAATACCGTGAAGAGGTCTCTAAATATAAAGCAGAGCTTGATAATGATCAAAAAAGAAATTTGAAAGAAGAGAAGCAGATAAAAAGGGCTAGAAAAGAAATAATAAAGAAAAAAAGAGAGTTAACAGTCTTTGGAAAACCCAAAAGACCTCGCACAGGTTATAATATTTTTATTGCTGAACACTTTAAGAAACCAAAGGGACTTTCATCACAGGAAATGCTGAAGGCTTTAAATCAAGAGTGGAAAAATCTAGCATTTAGTCGAAAGCAGGTATACCTGCAACTTGCTGAAGATGATAAAATTCGTTATGCAAATGAAATTAAATCGTGGGAAGAAAAAATGCTTGAAATTGGACGGGAAGATCTTTTACGCTTTAGGAAACTGAAAGACAAATTGGGAAAAGACCTTGAAAAAATCTATTGATATTTGTATCTTCATAGTGAATATGAGAAATGCTCAAGAAACCAATCAGGTCTCACTACGCAAAACTGTGGCAAAATTTCTAAAAATGATGCTGATGAACATTTTATATTAATCCATTTTTGTTAACACATGGACTTCAGCCAGTATGCTGACATATTTTGTATTAGCACCTAGTTGTGGATTCTCAACTGGTATAAATTCAGTCCAGATTCAGAAAAGGTTTGTTTTCAGAACTACTGAATACCAAAAAAAATGCATCTAGGTATAGGAGGGATTCATTTATCCTTTCTTAGATAAAGGTAAATCAAACTGTGAAATATTTTTGATACTGGATGACAACTATGTAGAAAGTATTTTTGTTTCCTAATGAGGAAACAAGCCTTTGCTTTCCTCAAATTGTCTTAGATTATAAAAACCACAGTGTTCTAAGCTATCACTGCTGTGTATTTTTAAAGAATAAGGAATCGCTCTAGGTAAATTTCAATACCTCGGCAAGTTCTAATTCCTAGATAATAATAGCTCATATAGTATTCCAAGATGATGAGTAGACATACATACAATTGCTGATTTCATTTATGACTTTTTAAGAAACTACTGAGGGATTTGTAAATGTTTTGCATCCATTTTTTTTGTAAAGTAAAAAATTATGTATCAGCTGTGCACATTGATGATTGATGTTTCTATGGTAGAAAATAAAATCATCTAATGTGCTCAAAAAAAAACAACCCTTATTTTCTTATTTAATGTCAATTCTAAGATAGAAAGGCAAGGGCTAGGCAACCGAGGCTAAGTGATTTGTCCAGAGTCGCACAGGTAGGAAAATGTCTAAGGCCATGTTTGAACCTAGGACTTCCCATCAGCAGGCTTGGTTCTCAATCCACTGAGCCAGGTCCTCCTGATTCCAGATCTAGTGCTCTATCCACTATGCTATCTTATCCCCTGCCCTTAACTATTCTGTGTAATTCAGTGTCTTAAGGAGTGCACTGGAGATGGAGCAACAACTTGTTGTTCAGGAGCCTAAAACCGTATTCTGGAATCAGCCAGGAGGGGTAATCCACAGCTAGTAGACTATTTCAAGAGAGCCAGTCTAGTCAGTGGAACAGAGGGCATACCTCAAAGTCAGGAATACCTACATTTAGGGCTGGTCTCTGACACCAGCAGGCTGTGTGACCCTGGACAAATATTCTAAAACTGTAAATTACAGAGTTAATTGTCTGCCTGGGTAGAGGGAGTCTCTGCACAGAGATTAAATCACCAGTCTTGGGGGTTGGGGAGTGGGGAGTTGTGCCCAGGTCAGCCTCCAAAGTTGTCAGAGTCCAAAGCTCTAAGGCACACAAGAATAAGCCATGTGTGACTGCCCATTATAATAAATGAGGGCTAGAACTCTTGAAATCCTACTTCCTCTTGGATTATTTCCATGACTAGCTACAAGAGATCTGAGCACGTTGCTCCACCAAACTGTGTTTACCCTCTTTAAAAATAACAATAATAAACAATTTAATAGTAATTAAAAATGATGATGATGATGAGAATAAAAGTTCCTTTTTTAGTATGAAGTTAACAATCATCAACAATATTTAAACATACAAAGAACAAAAAAAAGGATTATTTAACATAAAATTCTGGAGCCTATTATTCAAATTGTTTTAATATATATATTAAATTTACAATTTAATAATAAAACTGTCCTGCTTTGTGTCCTTTTCTGAACTTATTTTTGTTTTATTGTAGGCTTTTGTTGTACATTTTATTGTACATTTTATTGATATTCTATTTTTAATTCATCCCTCCCCATTTAAAAAGAAACCTTTCTTTGTAATAAAAAAGGAAAGTCGAGCAAAATATATCAACACATTTGGCAGGTCTGAAAAATTCTCATTCTTCATTTCTAATCTCTCACCTTGATGCCAAGCAGAGGGAAATGTACTTCATCATCAGACTTTCTAATTTGGGGTTGATGAATAGATGGTGAGCTCCTTGAGAGCAGGGGCTGCTTTTTGGTTTCCTCAGTCCTTAGTGCAGTACCTGGCACATAGTAGGAGCTTAATAAAGGTTTGTTGGGTGATCAGAATTCTGAAGGCTTCCAAAATTGCTTTCCTTTATGTTATTGTAGTCATCGTGTTCTCCTGATTCTGGTTTATTTCTCTCTGTACCATTTCAAAGTAGCTCAGTGGATAGAGAGCTGGGCCTGGAGTTAGGAAGACATGAGACAAAAATCAAGTCTCAGCAATTACTAACTGTGTGACCCTGGGCAAGTAACTTGGTCTCTATCTGCCTCAGTTTCCTTAACTGTGAAATGAGGATAATAATAACAATGCCCTCCTTTCAGGACTGTTGTGAGAATCAAATGAGATAGTGCTTAGCACAATATCTGATTTCCAGTAAGTGATAAATAAATGACTTTTTTTCTTATTCTTCATTTATTACAGAACAATAATATTCCTCTAAATTTATATGTCATGATTTTATTCAGCCATTCTCCAACCGATGAGTTTACTTTATTTCCAGCTCTTTGCTAAAATAAAAAGTCTGTTACAATGGTTTTATACAAATATAGGTCCTTTCCTTCTGTCCCTGAACTCTTTGAAGCATTTGCCTTGTGGTGGTATCAATAAATTAAAGGATATGTACAATTTGATGATTTGGAGGTTATATTTCCAAATTGTTTTCCAGGATGGTTAGGCCACTCTCCAGTTATTCCATTACATATCAGTGTTTCTGTCCTACTGTAGCTCCTCCCACACTGGCCATTTTCATCTTTGTCATTTTGATGAATATGAGATAGAGCCTTACAGCTGTTTTAATTTGTATTTCTTATTATTAGTAATTTGATACATTTTTCATATGGTTGTTGATAGCTCACATTTTAGGCAGCTAGGTGGTGCAGTGGATAGAGCACATGGCATGGAATCAGAAAAACTCCTCTTTGTGAGTTCAAATCTGGCTTCAGATTGTGCAACCCTGGGCAAGTTACTTAACCATATTTGCCTCAGTTTTCTCATCTGTAAAATGAACACGAGAAGGAAATGGCAAATGACTCCAGTACTTTGCCAAGAAAACCCCAAATAGGGTCACAAAGACTCAGACAGGACTGAACCACATTTGAAGCTTGCATTTTCTTTTGATCTTTTGGGCAATGGCTTTTGTTTTGACATATTGGCATCAATTTCTTGTATAGAGTTTTCCAAATATCAAAAGCTATTAGAGTTTAAAACTTGACTAAGGTTTTTGGGATGACCTCGGTGGCTTGGACATCAGACCTTCTCAGGAATAGTTGCAGCAAGGGATTACCCTCTTCTTAGAGCTTTCCCTGACAATACCAGGTACAGTGCCAAAACAGGCATTTAATTAATACTTCTTGATCGATTGTTTTTCCTGGAAAAGAACTAACAACTTTGCTACCCTGATCAAACTCTTAGCTCCATTGAGCCTTTTTCCCCATGCACTGCTCCCCAAACATAATTGTTGTACTTGGAAACCAAGTAAATATGCAAACTCATTCAGATCCTTTTTCATAAAATATGTGCTCATTTCATACTGATCCTACAGTTTTTTGTATCCATATTGCATTCCTCTTTATGTCTGTCAGTGTTCTCGACAATAACCACAATTTTGACTTAAAGAAAAGAACTAGCTTTAAGTAGGTTTTCTAAAAATATATATGCTTTGGAGGAAGCTAGGTGAATCAGGGAATACAGTGCCAAGACCAAAGATGGGAGATCTTGAGTTGAAATCTGTCCTTAGATACTTCCTAGCAGTGTGACCCTGGACCAGTCACTTAACCCTAATTGCATTGCTCTTACCACTCCTCTGCCTTGGAATCAGGACTCAGTATCAATTCTAAGATAGAAGGCAAGAGTGTATAAAAACTAAGAAATATGCTTTGTCAAAATCTCTCAATTTGGAGCTCAGAAAACATGATCCCAGTAGCTATTGCTTTGGATGCAAAAAACATCTTCCCCCAGTTTATCCTGTATTTATTTTGTTTGTAACATCTTTCTTTGCACGTTGTCTTCCCTATTAGACTGTGAGATCTTTGAGATCTGGTTTTTGCCCTTTTTATCCCTACAGCTTGGCACAGTGCCTTGCACATAGTAGGTGCTTGTAAAGTGCTAGTAGACTGACTAGCAAAGCAAAGCTTTGTATTTTATTGTACATCTGGATGTAGTATTATACATTCAGATCTGGAAAGAATCTTAGAGGTCACTAGTTCAATTACCCTCCCCCATTTTACAGAAGAGAAAATTGAGGTTTGCAAAGGTTTAGTCATTTGTCCACTATCTGTCTTACCTTACAGGGCTCCATGGTACTTTTTTTTTTTTTTTTTGGCCTGGACCTGTAATATGATTGCTATAGGAAATTTTTTTCCAGTATTGCAGATCAGCAACTTTCAGTATTAGTTTCCTGGAACAGAGCAACTAAATGACTTTTCCAGGGTGCCACACAACACTGTACTAAAGGCTGGTCTTCCATGGCATAGTGCTTCACACAGATAACCATTTCATCAATGCTTTTTATTTATTACTATGATAAACTTAAGATATAAGAAAATGGTAACTCTTAGAGTAGGAGCCCTATGCATAGCTGATTGCACATAGTAGGCGCTTAAAGAATATTTGTCAAATTGAACTGACCCAAACTTGAGGTTTGTAATCTTGAATGAATGAATACCTATGGTTAACTCAGTGAGAAATAGTCCTGTTATTTTATCTTTCCATGAGAATGCTATCTCCAGGGATCATAATCAATACTATATTTTAGCAAAGGGCAATAATACCAGCGCTCATCTGTTAATCCTTCCCCTGTGATTTCACATTACCCTTTTTTTCGATGATAGAGACTAATTTCCCCACAGAGTTCACTAGGATTTCCCTGCTGCTCAGTAGAATTTTCTGATCGATAGCAAGGAGAAAAATGGTTCTTGGTGGAGAGAGAAGCTCTCCAGGGACCTGTGATTCTAATGAATTCCATTTCCCAAAGGTTGGTGGTAATATTATTGAGATACTGACAGCTAGCAAAAATAAGCAAAAAAGGAGGAAGATGGGGGAAAATACAGGAAAGATAGTGGCTTTCAAAATTTACAATGGCTTTTGTGTTACTTTTTTTGCATCCCCAAAACATGATGTTATATGGAAAAAGTAATTCTAGTCAACAGTCTGCTGTTCTCTGGAATCAAAACTCTACTTATTGTCCAGATGAGTGATAACTTACTCTATAAATCAGTAACTGCCTTTTGTACAGTTGCCATACTAAAAGGCTAATAGAGGCACCTGCATCCCTTGCTTACTTTACCCTAGCTCAGCTTTAAGGATTTATTCTTCCTTTGCAGTTAGGAATTGTTTCCTGATTGTTACCAATAAAAGTCATGGGACTGTTTTTGGAGAAAGAATGTGTGTGACAAGATTCCGTCACATTTTTTTGTCACTAGTTTCTTCTTGAACAAAATGTATCTTCTCATCAATCCCTGTAATACTGATTTTTACAATGATTTTTCCAAGGGTCAGTCCATTCAAGAGCAGAGAATAGTAGAAGGGAAGCAACAAATTGTGAAAAAAAATCTTTAAAAAAAAAACCTCTGACAAAAGTATAATTACTCAGATTTATAAGGAGCTAAATCAACTGTACAAAAAAAGCAAGCCATTCCCCAATTGATAAATGGGCAAGGGACATGAATAGGCAATTTCAGATAAAGAAATCAAAACTATCAATAAGCACATGAAAAGGTGTTCTAAATCTCTTATAATTAGAGAAATGCAAATCAAAACAACTCTGAGGTACCACTGGCTAATCTGACAGCAAAGGAAAGTAATAAATGTTGGAGGAGTTGTGGCAAAATTGGGACATTGCTGGTAGAGTTGTGAATTGATCTAACCATTCTGGAAGACAATTTGGAACTATGCCCAAAGAGCTTTAAAAGACTGCTTGCCCTCTGATCCAGCTATACCACTGCTGGAATTGCACCCCAAAGAGATAATAAGGAAAAAGACTTGTACAAAAATATTTATAGCTGCGCTCTTTGTGGTGGCAAAAAAACTGGAAAATGAAAGGATGCCCTTCAATTGGGGAATGGCTGAACAAATTGTGGTATCTGTTGGTGATGGAATACTATTAAGCTGAAAGGAATAATGAACTGGAGGAACTCCATGTGAACTGGAATGACCTCCAGGAATTGATGCAGAGTGAAAGGAGCAGAACCAGGAGAACCTTATACACAGAGACTGATATATTGTGGTAAAATCGAATGTAATGGACTTCTCTACTAGCAGCAATGCAATAATCCAGGACAATTCTGAGGGACTTATGAGAAAGAACGCTATCCATATCCAGAGAAAGAACTGTGGGAGTAGAAATACAGAAGAAAAACATATGATCAATCATGTGGTTCAATGGGGATATAATTGGGGATGTAGACTAAACGATCACTCTAATGCAATGGTTCCCAAACTTTTTTGGCCAACCGCCTCCTTTCCAGAAAAAATATTACTTAGCCCCCTGGAAATTAATTTTTAAAAATTTTAATAGCAATTAATAGTAAAGATAAATGCACCTGTGGCCATCACTGCTCCCCTGGATCGCTGTAGCACCCACCAGGGGGTGGTAGCACCCACTTTGGGAATCACTGCTTTAGTGCAAATATTAATAACATGGAAATAGGTCTTGATCAATGATACCTGTAAAACCCAGTGGAATTACTCATTGGCTTTAGGAGAGGAGGTGGGAGGAGGGGAGGGAAAGAACATGAATCATGTAACCATGGAAACATATTCTAAATTAATTAATTAAATAAAATATTTTAAGGGAAAAATTTTTTTTAAAAAGTCTTAGGAAGCAACTTGAGGATCAGAGAATTTAAGTCACTTGCCCATAGTTATAAAGCTTACTGGGTGAGGCAGGGTTTGAACCTAGGTCTCCCTGACTTCAAGTCAAGCACTATATTTTGTTATGTCATTCTGCCCTTTACTTTGTATGTAATAGGCATTTAGTATGTTCGTTGAATGGCTTGAATAAATGCGAGAAGTCAAGGGCATTGCTTTTAATTCTAATATGCAAGGTGACATAACCAAAGAATATAAAAAGAATTCTAGGCTTGGAGTTAGAAGAGACTTTAATTCAGATATTAAGTTGGATACATATTATACTAGACCGTGATGAAGTCACTCAGTTTCCTGGAACCCCAGATTCCTTATCTGTAAAATGAGGATAATCATGCCCCAACATCTATGCCATGGAATTGTAAGAAATATTTGTGTAAACTTAAAGCACTATGTAAATATCAGCTATCATTGAATGATCAGGTTGGCAGCAGAGTAGTAGGAGGTTAATATTAGAGGTTTTTTGCATGATAAAAAAAAGAGAGAGAGAGAGCAGAGACTAGGTACCCTTCATTTACCCCAAATATCTGGATTAGATGGTTTTTACATTTTGTGATTCTATGATCTCCAAGCAGCTGTCATGGATAGAGCACTGGGCCTAGAGTTAGGAGGACTTGAATTTAAATCCTGCCTCAGATGTTACTAGCTGTGTGACCCTGGGCAAATAAATCAATTCATTTCTGCCTCAGGTTCTTTAACTATACAATGAGGATAATAACAGCACTGCTTCACAGCATTGTTGTGAGGACCAAAAGAGATAAGATTTTTTTTTAAATTTAAAATTTACTTCATATATGTTTATGTCCTTCCTTCCTATAGGAATCTTTAGGATGTTTAGAGATTCTAACTAAAGTGAGTAGTAAATGTAATGGTTGTGTTCAAGGAAATCTCATGACTTTTGGTAGGAAACTTTCATTGAACTAGTAAGACTGGTTATACCATGAAACCTGTGATCTCCTGGGTAGGCATTTGTGAAAACCGTCATGGCAATGGCTGGGGTTATCCTAGAACATCCTAGTCTCCTAAAGGCAAGCCCTGGTTCCCAGAAAGTTTAAGGGTTACATGAGGGAACATGACCAAAGAACTCAGTCCCAGTTTTAGAAGAGAAATCTAGCAATGGGACAAGTGGGCCCTGAGAAACATGGCAGAACCTTGACAATTGATGGATAGGATAGGGCAAGAGTTCTCTCTCTGTCACTCTCCATTCTTATCTTCTTATTGTTAGTTTCTGCTATTGTCATCTCCATTTTTCTTCTCTATCTTCCTTTACCACCTCTACTCCCAAAGAATTTGAAGCAGTCTTGGAATAATATCTTCAGATCATTTAAATGATAAATAAAAGATATTTTTAAATAGCCTTACAGAAATTCCTACTTTTGAGGATTTCAATTCAAAGTGGATGATTTTTAAACACTTTGGACGTAGACATTGCAGTATACAAATATATAAATATATAAAGTCTATAAATGCCCTCTGTGATCTGGTTCCAACTTACCTTTCCAGCCTTGTTTTTTACTCTTGCTCTTCATGGGCTCTAGCCAAAGTGCACATATCTTTGTTTTTCAGCCCTGCTCTCTTGTCTCTCGTCTCTCTGTATTTGCCCTAGATCTTTTAAGAATTCTTTCTCCATCTGTTTATTGAAATCCTTCTCTTCTCTCAAAGTCCAGTTCAGAGACTACCATCTCCATGAAGTTTTCTGTAATATCTCTGGCTAAGGAGTAATCCTCACTCCCTAAATCTGTTGTCTCATTCCACTTGACATTTCTTGTGCACTTGTCATATTTTAACATGCAATTATTTGTGAATATGTCTTAATCCTTTCCTACCCCACTCCTCACCAACTAGACTATAAGAGTCTGTAGGGCAAGGGACTGTGTCTTTCTCTGTATACCTATCCCCCATCAGTGCATTGCACAATGTAGTTTAATGAGTTGAACTGATGCAACTTGGCAATTGGACCACACAACCCCCTCCTCCCTTTACCTCTCCTTCCCATTCTCCTCTCACTTTCCCATTTCAAGAGAGAGAAACAAAAGGGAAGAAGGAAAAAATGAGTAGAACAGAATAGAATAGAAAATGAGTCCAAGGACCAGAAAAGGGAGCACAGGCAAAAGAGAGTGGGAGGAATAAAAATAGGAGAAGGAAAAAGGCAGAAGAACTAGAGGAAAAGAGGATGATGGAGAACAGGGACAGACAGTCCTAAACCATAGTATGGCCTGAATCGTATGCCTTTAGTAAACTGAAATCTTGAAAATAAGATCCTATGCAACATTTTGTTAAAAACAAAAACAAGTTTCTCTCCTCCATCCTCTCAAAATGGGGATAGTAAGGACAGAAGGATGAGGGTAATAAGAACTTCATCCATTTACTTTTCTGCCTAAAGCCAACTTTGTCTTTTGGTGGTTAGGGGTTAGGAATGTTGACAAAGATCAAATCGATTTAAAAAATAATTACAAGCCATTTGTGTCATTACTTTCTAACCAAATAGAAAGCTTTAATGAGCACAACCCTAGTGTCATTTGTAATCACAGGTATTTAGTGGAATTGAAGCTGGTAAACTTAGTTTTTGAAATTGTTTCACTTTCCAAACATTTCAGATACTAGCTTGCAAATTTAAGTACAACCTTCTTCTTAAAGTAAAAATGCTTTGTGTATTTAGATAGTCTGGTTCTTCACTCAGCCTCGGGGATGATAGATTGGATCTCACTTCAGTGTTTTCTCTTCACTGTGAAGTTAAATACAGTTTCTACTTTGTGTATCAAAATCCTGAATGAATGAACCACCTGAAACAGCCTTCCAAGTTTTGTCCTGGACAACATAAAGCAAGATAATTTACAGGCTGGCCCTTGACAGATTCCTGATATTATCTCTTTATCATCACTGAATTATTTATTGCTTTTTATCAAGAGATCTAGGTGCCAGGGGAATGTGGAACAATTAGTTTCATTGTGTTAACCACCTTCAGCTCAGGAAATAAGACTCAAAGACTGATCTGGAGGACTGGCTTACCTGGTAATTTGTCACTCCCTCTGCATCACACCCATACACATCTGATTTGGTGGTTGCTGGGGTAAGTGACTGAAACTTTACAATGCTATACAAATCCATGATGTTCCAGAAACAAACAGGTAGGCAAAATCAAGGATTTCAAAGTCAATCAAGTCAATGGGCATTTTTTTTTAACCCTTAGAATTAATACTAAGTATTAGCATTAGAATCAATACTAAGTATCAGTTCTAAGACAGAAGAGTGGTAAGGACTAGGTGATGGAAGTTAAGTGATTTGTTCAGGGTCACACAGCTAGGAAGTGTCTGAGGACAGATTTGAACCCAGGACCTCTCTTTTCTAAGCCTGGCTCTATATCCATCGAGCCACCTTACTGCCCCTCAATGAGCATTTATTTTATTTATTTTTAAACCCTTACCTTCCGTTTTGGAGTCATTACTGTGTATTGGCTCCAAGGCAGAAGAGTGGTAAGGGTAGGCAATGGGGGTCAAGTGACTTGCCCAGGGTCACACAGCTGGGAAGTGTCTGAGGTCAGATTTGAACCTAGGACCTCCCGTCTCTAGGCCCGGCTCTCAATCCACTGAGCTACCCAGCTGCCCCCTCAATGGGCATTTATTAAGAGGCTTCTTAATATACTAGGTATTATGCTAAAGAATACAAAGATTCAACTCCTCCCCCCCCCCCAACACCTACTCATAAAATAAAAAACTCATACTTTCAAGGTTAATGGATGAAGCAATATACAAACAACTATGTGTAAACAAGACATACTGGAGAGAAATAAGGTATAAGAAGACTGGAAAAGTAGGAAGAGGCCAGGCTATGAAGGATTTTAAAAGCTAGCCATATTTTTTTTTTTTTTGCTAGCCATATTTTTGATGCCATGGTAATAGGGAGTTATAACAATATGTGGAGTAAGAGGGTGATATGGTCATAGGGCAATCATTGCAGTATTATTTTTTGCTAAATATAGGAAAAATTTTGAATTTTTTTAATGTAACAAAGGCTAAATTGATTTTCTTTGTTTAAGGAGAAACTACAAAGCAGTGTAGCAGAAAACCCAATTCAGCGAGTTGAATGATTTTGGTTCTTATCTCAGGATTGCCACTAAAGAGCTGAGTATCCTTGAACCAATCACTTAACCTCCACCCCCTCAGAACTCAGTTTCCTCATCTGTAAAATAAGGAGATTGGACCATATGATGTCTAAACCATAGTCCATATTTATGATTCAACTCCCAATTCGAACCATTTATTTGGTGCTTGTCTTTTTAAAAAAATTATACTTTATTTTAACAGTTATTTTTTTAAAAATTTAGTTCCAATTTTTCCCTCCCTTCAGCCCTTCTTCCACCCATTAAGAAGGTAAGCAAATATGATTTCAATTATACATGCAAAGTGATACAAAACATTTCCACATTATCCATATTGTAAAAAAAAATCAAGAAAAATAAAATGAAAAAAGGATGCTTCAGTCTGTGCTTAGAGTTCATCAGATCTCTAAATATTAATAGCATTTTTCCTCATGAGTCCTTTGAAACTACCTTATTTCATTGTATTGATTAGAATAGCTAAGTCTTTCACAGTTGATCAGTGTTACAATATTGCTATTACCCTGTACAATGATCTTCTGACTCTGTTCACTTAATTTTGCATCAGTTCATATAAGTCTTCTCAGGTTTTTCTGTAAGTATCCTGCTCATCATTTCTTATAGCCCAATAGTGCTCCAAAACAATCATATACTACATTTTGTTTAGCCATTCCAGTGCTTGGCTCTTGACTGTCATGCCTGTAATGGTCCTTGAGCCAGTCTGACAGCTGGGCTTGACTTCTGTTTGTCCTGTTGAAGTTATAAATCCCTCTCCTTGGGGACCAGAAAGGCTCAGACAGATCTTCAGATTGAGTTACAGATATATGCAAGGAGAAGGAAAGCACTAAAAAGGGGGTTTTCTTAAGGGCATGAAAAAAACTAAATTAAAATGAAAAAGCATCATTTTTTAAAAAAATATGCCAAATGGCTGTCACATGTTGGTTCTCCAGAGTTTTAATCTCAGCAGTCCCATAATTTTGCTTTCTACTCTTTACTGTTTCCTCTGAAGTTCCTGAAGCTGATACCTCATTAAAAACACACCAAACTCTCCAAGACTAATTTTCAGATATTTATTCAGATAATCTTTGAAACACAATTATAGATTTGTATATTCAGATAATCTTTGAAACACAATTATAGATTTGTAGTCGAAAAAGACCTTAGGAATCATCTAGTCCAACCTTCTCACTTTACAGATGGGGAAACGGAGACCCAGGATGGTTATGTGATTTGTCTAAGACTAGCAAGTAGCAAAGATCCAGAATTTAAACCCAAGTTTTCTGACTCCAAATCCATTGCCCTTTTATCCATTTCCCCATAGTTTTTTGATGTGTATAAATAAATAATAATAGTTCACATCTGAGTCACTGGTAGACCTCAGACACCAGGAAGAGAGAAAGGAGCTCATGAAGAAAATAGAAACAGCAAATAGAAAGATAGCCTGCCATGTCATGTCATGAAAGGAAAAGGAGAGAATTCTAAGGATATGTGGTCAAGAATATCAGGCATTGCAGGGAGATCCTGAAGGAAAGTGACTGGAAAAAGGTCATTTCACCATTCTATTTGCCAAGATGATAAGAGGCAGTGTGAATGTGAAATCCCCTACCCCTTTTATGATTATAATATTAGCCTTTATGATTATACCACAAATAATATAGTTTGCTTTATATGAATTACAAGCATTAGCTAAGAAAAATACAGCTTAGGGTGGTATTAAATCTTGCTGACAGGCACTTTGACCTTAAGCCTGTAACCCAAAAGTTTGGGTTGTAAGTTCAAGACAGTCAAAAGGGAGGTGGAAGGCTGCTCTTGGGTGCAAATATCAGTCATCCACCTGCTGTTTCCTAGTATTTCATAATAATTGTCAGCAAAAACATTTAGACCCCAACCCCTTATTGCAGAAGCCTTGAAAAGATCAACCATAATATTAGAAATTTCTTTGCATAAAAAAAGGCTATCTCCTAACGCTCAGAGCCTTTAGACTTGATCTTGACCAGAGTAAGGCTTTATTGTGGGACTGGTCATCTCTCAATAAACCTAATAATAACTTGGATAGTTTTGGTGTGATAATTTTTCAGCACAGCAGAGATCATCCTCTTTTTCTTCCCTGTTCTCCTTTACCATGAGGGAACAAATGCTAAGAATATCATTTTTTAATTTAGGATCTTAGATTTACTTTGCTTTCCAGTTTCATTAAATGCTCTTGCTAGCTTTCCCCCACCACCCAACCTCTCCTGTTTGAAGTCATACCTTGTGTTTCTGGGACCCCATTTCCATTGAATTTTACCATACCAAAGCAGAAGATACAATCTCACTGTAAGAGATTAAGCAAGCAAGGAAGGAATCGAGAAAGAAAATAAGAGCATTTAATGGAATAAGAAAGTAAATGTTTTAAAACTCTGAATTAAGTAACCACATGATTGGCTGATTGGATGATTCCAGCTATCCACCAGGAAACCAGGGTCTTTCCAGCTTGTACATCTTGCCATTGCCACTGTTATTGCCCTCCCTACCAGGAAGAACACTCCTCTAGAAAACTGTCCCACCCCAATTTTTAATTAACTCAGCTTTGACATCCTGCCTTAGGACTGAGCTATTTCAATTGATGAGTTTAGATTTGGAGTTGGAAATACCTGGTCTCCAATCCTGCCTCAGACACTTATTAGCTAAGTGACCCTGCTTTGGATTGCTCACAATGCAACATAAATGGAACACTGCTCATGCTAGAGTGCCCAGGTCTCAAGGAATTCTAGGGAGCCTGATGCTTAGAGTGTATCAGCCAGGAGGTGGGAACTCTTGTGAGAAAGCTAGAGTATCAGAGGAAGGATGGAAGTGAGCAGAACTAGTGGGACACCCAAGTAGCAGGGAAAAAGGTATAGGCAACCAGCAGCAATGTGATCAGAAGACAGAAGATATTGCAGCCACTGAGCAGCAACTCCAGGAAGCAGCCATGGAGAGAACCGTGGAACATCAGTTGGAAAGCATGAGGAACAGCCCTGTTTGCACGATCATCTACTGTTTGAGTTAAAAAACCCAAGTACAGAAACTCTCTTCAACTTCCTCTTTGGAGGACTGAGGTCTCCTTAGTTGTGTTGGAAAAATATACAAGGTTTGATTGGAAACAAGACATTAGCTCCTGGGAGATATATTATGGGTTGGGGTGGCAGCAGCAATGTGGGAACAGGAGCTGAGAATGTGACTACTCAATTCAGGGTCTTAGATTTACTTTGCTTTTGTATTTCATTAAAAGCTCTTCCTTCCTTCCAATTTTTATTGGGGAAAATGAAGAAAAAAAATCATAGTCTTTTTTTTTTCCAGTCTAAGACAGCATAGGAAGGCACTCAGAGAAGTCTTCCAACACTGGGGTTGGGCCTGGTCAGGGAAACACAGAGATGACAAAACAAGGGGGGAAAAAAACAAAGAAAGAATAAGCATAGGCAAAAAGGAAACAAAATTATCACTTTTTACAGATGATGTGATGAACCCTAGAGAGTCAAGTACAAAATAGTTGAAATATTGAGCAGCTTCAACAAAGTTTCAGTATAAAAACACACACAAATAATCTGCATTTCTAGATACTGCCAACAAAAGTCAGCAGGAAGACTTAGAAAGAGAAATTCCATTTACATTAATTATGGACCAAATAGAATATTTAGGACTCTACTTAACAAGTCATACAGAGAAACTATATGAATACAATTACTAAATATTCTTCACACAAAGACAGATCTAAATAATTGGATAAATATTAATGAAATTATTAATAATCTGACCCAACATAATAAAATGATGATAATATATAAATTAATAAATTAACTTATTCAGTGCCAAGAAAATAATAAATTCACCGAGAGGAACAAAATGTCAAGAATATCAAGGCAATCAGTGAAAACAAAAACTAAGTATGGGATATTAGCAGTACCAGATATTAAATTATATTATAAAGTTGTAATAATCAAAACAATTTGGCACTGGGTAAGAAATTAGAGGGATTAATTAGTAGAATAAGTTATACACACAATATAACTAAGCAAATGAATAAAGTAAGCCTTGATAAACTCAAAGATTCCAGCTATTGGGGTAAGAACTCTCTATTCAACAAAAACTGATGGGAAAACTATAAAGTAGTCTGTCAGAAACTAGGTATAGACCAACATCTCACACTATACCAAAATAAGTTCAAAACGGGTACATAAGTTAGACATAAAGAGTGATATCATAAGCAAACTAGTGGAGCAGGGAAGAAATTACTTGTCAGATCTATGGACAGAAAAAGAGTTTGTGACCAAATAAGAGAAAGAGAGGAAGTGAAAGTGAAGTCAAAGGAAGTGAAATGGATGAGTTAGAGCACATAAAATTAAGAAAGGTTTTGCCCAAACAAAACCCAGAAAGCTAAAATTAGTGGATGATGGGGGTGGGAGGAGCAGGAAACTAGGGAAAATATTTGCAGTAAGTTTCACTAATAAAAGTTTAATTTCTAAGAGAACTGAGTTGAATCGATAAGAAAAGGAGCCATCCCCCAAATTATAATCAAAGGATATGAAGAGTCACTTTTCTGAGGAAGAAAGCAAAGCTATCAATAGCCATATGAAAAAAATGCTGTATATCCCTAATCATTGGAGAAATGAAAATTAAAACAACTGTGTAGTACCACCTTACACCCATTAGATTGACTAACATGACAAAAAAGGAAAATGGCAAAAGTTGGAAAGGCTGTGGGAAAATAGGTATACTCATTTACTCTTAATGGAGCTGTCAATTAGTCCAAGGATTCTAGAAAGCAATTTGGAAGTATTCACCCAAAGCAAGCTGTGCATACCTTTTGACCCAGAAATTCTTCTATTAGGTCTATACCGCAAGAGATCAAAGAAAGAGGAAAAGAACCTACATTTATAAAACTATTCATACCAGCCTTTTTTGTGGTGGCAGAGAATTAGAAATGGAAAGGCTGCCCATAAATTGGGGAATGTTTGAGTGAGTTATGGTATATGAATGCAATAGAATACTGTTGTGCTGTAAGAAACGATGAAGGAAATAGTTGCAGAAAAACCTGGGAAGACTTGTATTAGCTGATACAAAGCAAAATGAGCAGAACAAAGAGAACAATTTGTACAATGACAACAATATTGTAAAGACAAACAACTTTGAAAGACTTAAGAATCCTGACCAATGCAATAACCAAAACAAATTCCAAAGGACTCATGGTGAAACATGATATCCACCACTAGATTTAGAAATGATGGGCTCAGAGTACAAATTAAAGCCTGTTTTCTTCTCTTTCTTTCCTTCTTCTCCCCTCTCTTCCTCCCTCCCTCCCTTCCTTCCAAGGCATCTAAAGCAGGAATTTATTTTGAATGAATATATATATATATATGTAATGGGTTTTGTTTTTCTTGCCTTTGTAATAAGTGAGAGAAGGAGAGAGATAAGGAAGAGAATTTGTAGCTGCAAATAAAAGAAATTGAATTTTAAAAAAAGAAACATTTGTATTTATGCAAAGTAAAGCAAGCAGAACCAAAAAAACAATATCTACAACTATGATAATTAAAATAAAGAAAAATAAAAAATTGAAATCAAATGCTTCATATTTTCAATGACCAAGCGTGGCTCCAAAAGAATCAGGGCAAAATACACCTCTTTCCCTTTTTGTCAGACGTCTATGGTCTGTATCATTGAATATACTATTAGATTAGATTAAGGTCTTAGTTTGTTTTACCAAACTGATTTTTAAAATCCTTTGTTATGAGATGTCTTGATGGTAGGGGAATGGAGAGAAATATATTTAGAAATGAAAATAATGCAATAAAAGGCAAAATTATTTAAAGTTCATTAGAAAATTTTATTTGTCGCATGTGAAGATCAACCCATTACTTTCTAATCACACCACTTTCACAAATATGGTATAGTGGAAAAGGCACTTAATCTCTTTATATCTCTGTTTCTTCATCTGCCAGATTTCCCTTCTAACTTTAAACTTATGATCCTATAACACTAAAATATATTCCACACAGTCATTACACTGAATTCTTTGATTTGGAAAGTACTGCAGGCTGTTGCAATGCCTCAGGGTCATCATTATGGTATATTATCCTTGTATAATTGCATAATCAATTCTGGTTATTTGAGCTTTTTTAGATTCTGGATAAATGGGAATTTCTTATGTCAACATATTGTGTTTGAATATAGTCTGTCTATCTGAGATAAAGGTCCCTTCCATTACAGGGAGGAAAATCTGAACCTTTATCACTATAGACAAATACAATTTTCTGGACCATTGAGCAGTCTGTTGCCTGTAATGGAAGAGCATCCTTTCAAATAGCTTAGGCTAGGCCAAGGAAAGTGAGTATGAGATTGTCAGTAGGGGAGGAGGCAGAGGAAGAAAGATAAGTGAACATAATAGGTTGTGTTACTTAATTAGTTTTTAAATTACATTCTTGGATATTTAACAGATATTTCCCCAAGTGAACCAAGCTCATTGAAAAATCATCATGTTGGAATAAGCCTATTGTATTTCAATACCTGTCCAACAGGATTTCTGATGCAAGCATGTTCTTTTCTACAGATTCCTGGGGTCAGAATTTTGAGGCAGAATATAATGTAAAGAGCCTTGGATGGAGGGCAGAGACCCCCCAAAGAAGACTATGGCGATGGCCTTTGACCAGAAGGTGGTTTTGTCATCTGATGAGATCCTGTCACCTAGCTAAAACAAAAGGCATACTTAGAAAACAAAACAACTCTACAAAAGAAGACTCAGTTTGGAAACTGATAAAAAAAAAAAGCAGTGGAGAAAGAACTCTTGTTTTTGATTATTAAAGGGATTTAAAAAGCAATAAAAAGATGACTTTGGAAATTTAATGAGGGACCAGTCAGGTGGCTCAATGGCTTGAGAGCAAGGTCTAGAGAAGGAAGGTCCTGGGTTCAAATTTGAGCTCAGACACTTCCTAGCCATGCAAAGTCACTTAACCTCCATTGCCTAACCATTACTACTCTTCTGCCTTGTAACCAATGTACAGTAATGCTTCTAAGATGGAAAGTAAGGGTTTTAAAAATAAAAATAACCCCAAGAACGAAATCTCTGGTATGCAACCATGAGTAAACTATGAGTAAACCAATTTGGTAGCATACATATTTAACTGCAATGGTCATTATTGTGTTCAACTGACATCTGTACAGAACTTTAAAGTCTGCAAAGTACATATACATCATGGTGCAGTGGTAAAAAGAACTGGCTCTGGGTTCCGAGACCATGGATTGAAATCTTACCTCCAATGCCGAACCTATGTGACTTTGGGTAAGTCACCCCCTTGAGAGGTCTCAATTTCCTCATCTATGAAATGAGAGCAGTGGACTAGCTGACCTGTAAGCCCCTTTTTAGTCTTAGATTGATGATTCTGTTGTTTGAGTCTCACAACAGCTCTCCTGGGTAAACCGTACAAGTATCATTCTCTTTTTACAGATTAAGAAACTAAATAGTGGAGAGATATGATTTGTCTGCTATCCCAAAGCAAATAAGTGTCAGGAAAGGGATTTAGATACAGTTTTCCCTAACTCTGAGTCCTATAATCTATTTGTTACAACATGATAAAATAGATAAATAAATAGAAACATGCAAGAAATAAAGATATGCAGACACATAGATAATTCTTCCTCTTTTTTAACTATTTAATTTAATTCATATTAATTTGATTAATGTATTTTATCTAACTAGTCTGGTATCTTCCAAACTAGACGCTGCAGTCTGGGAAGGAAAGAACCGTGTCTTCTTCTTCCCCAGAGTACCTAAAATGGTGGTGGACATTTAACAGTCACTGTGGTATAAATTCAGTTCAACTAAGATTTTTAAAGCCTGTTTAAGGTAAGATACTGAGTCTTGAAACCGGAGAACCTGAATTTCAGTTCCATAGCCACGGCTCACTTAGCCATGTGTTGTTGGTCAATTGATTCTGATTCTTCATGATCCTCTTTGGGGTTTTCTTGGAAAAAAAACCCTGGAGTGACTTGCCATTTCCTTCTCCCACACATTTTACAGATGAGGAAACTGAGGCAACTAGGTCAAATGACTTGTCTAAGGTCACAAGACAAGTCAGTGTCTGAGGCTGGATCTGCCCTCCAGTCTTCTTGATTCTAGGTCTGGTGCTCTATTCACTACACCACCTAGCTATCTGCCCAGAAAGGTAACCTAGGAAAAGTAACTTAGCTGTTTCTGTAGAAAGCTGGATGGTATAATGGATAGAATGTTGGACTTGGATTCAGGAAGTCCTGAGTTCAAATAGTTACATGAACCTGGACAACCTCCCTGGGCCTCAGTTTTATCATCTGCAAAATAGAGTTAATAATAGCACTTACCTCCCAAGTTGTTGTGAGGAAAAATGAGATATTTGTAAAATGCTTTGCAAATCTTAAAGTGTTATATATCCATTTGCTAATATTATTTTTCTTGTTTCCTCATCTTTAAAAGAATAATAATAATGTGTACCCCCTTCATCATGCCAGTTGTTGTGATTAAAGCCCTTTGCAAATCTTAAAGCTCTAGGTAAATGAGGGTTATCATTATAATAAGGGCTTGCCATGGTTGTGGAATAAGTTGACTATGGCACTTTGGACATTATTTGATGACGGGTGTAATCTATTTACTTTGTTTTGCAGAGATGTTCAAGTTCTGCCTCCTCTGAGAAACTTCTCCAAGGACTCTAGCCCACTGAAAAAAAGGTGCACCTCCTCCTTTTTTTGAAGAGAAGAGTAACTACAAATGCTGCTTGTTGTACATATTATGATATAGAGTAAATGTGTTGGTTTTGCTGAAGTGTTTTTTTAATCTTTATTACAAGGTAAGGTTCACTGGGTAGAGAAAATGAGAAGGATATTTTGGGAAATAAACATGAAGTAAATGCAAAAGGCATCAAAAAAGCATTACTGTAGTCCATAGGGATCTCATTTTTCTCTTACCCCCTATTGTGCTCATCATCTGTGCCAATCATTTTGGCCCTTAAATATATATCGACTTCTCTTATAATTTAACTATTTCATGTCTGTAGATGTGTCTTGTCTCCCCATTAAAATGTAAGGCTTCTAGGGGCAAAGGCTTAGATCATTCCTCTATCTCCCCTAGCACTAACCATAGGATTAGAATGGAATGGAATATTAATTTATTGACTGGATCATTAAAAAAAAATCATTGTGATGAAAGCCAAATGAGATCATCATGCGTCCCCACGTAGTTTCATCCACTCACCAAAAATGATCATACCTTGACACCATGATTCAATTGTCTTCTCTTTCTGCCCCTGAAGCCCTCTTCTCCCTCCAGTGAGTTCTTCCCAGAACCTTCATTTTTGAGTAAGAGCTCTAATCAGCCACTGTTCATTCTCCATAGTTGACCACCATGTTTCCATGCAGCTACTTTCCCTTCCACTTTTTAGCTTGCTTTTATGTATAGTCTTCTCCCACTAGGATGTTAGCTTTTTGTAGGCAAGGACTATTTTTCTTTTTTGTTTGCATTTGAATCCTCAGTGCGTGGCACCATTCCTAACACATAATAAACGAATGCTTATTGACTTCATTTGACTTGACCTTAGAACTTCACCTGGAATTACAACACCTCTAATAACCTAACCTCAGAAATTTTGTTCTCTGATCATATCCTCCTTTTCCCCACTTCTTCCACTCCTACCAACCCTATTCTTTGTCCACATCTTGCAGTGGATGGAGTGATGGAACTAGAGTCAGGAAGACACAAATTCAAATGTAACCTCAGTCACTTAATACTTGTGTGATCCTGAGCAAGTCACTTAACCTCTGTTTGCCTCAGTTTCCCACTTTATAAAATGGGGATAGTAATAGTTCCACTCCAACTTTTATGAAGATCAAATGAGATAATAATCGTAAAACATTTAGCATAGTACCTGGCACATAAGTGCTATATAAACATTAGCTATTTTATTTTTATTATTATTATTATTACTATTATTATCATTATTATTATTCTCCCAGCCTATTATCTCCATTCTCCATTTACTAGCATCTATACCCATCCTTAACCTCATGGTCAAGTCACTTTGGCAAATGTTGCTACCATTCTAATATGCCTTGCTTCCCTTGACTTTCTGCTATTACTGTTCTGATATCCTAAACACAGAGAAAGGTAATTAATTCCTATCATCTCATTTTTCTGAGTACTCGGGCATTTCTGTAGAAAGTCATAACAATGATCTGATCTTTTCCATGATAAATTAACCTCAGTTGGGCTGTCAAGGCTGCATGGTAATCTTTCCACTCAATTTTTATTTACTCAAGTTTTAC
The DNA here is from genome assembly GCF_016433145.1 of Gracilinanus agilis. Classification (NCBI taxonomy): domain Eukaryota; kingdom Metazoa; phylum Chordata; class Mammalia; order Didelphimorphia; family Didelphidae; genus Gracilinanus; species Gracilinanus agilis. The sequence goes on along the minus strand of NC_058132.1, from coordinate 280,811,345 downwards.
ATTCCCAAGTAGTTCCTATCCCAACTCTTTTCCAGTTTCAAGACCCCAATTTGCCCCTGCTTCCGTATTCTTAGTATATAACCTCCTTTCCTACTTTACTGAAAAAAATAGAGTATCAAATCTAACAGTTTCAGTGTCCCTTCTCCTTATTTCAAAACCTTTGTGCAGCTTTTCCCTTCACCTGACTCAGATAAAGTGTCCCTTCTCCTTTCCAAGGTTAACCCCATTTATCTTTTCTCTTAATCCCATTCTCTCATACTCCCTCTAGTATCTTACTCTATCAGTCATCTCTTCTGACTCATATATCTTTGATTTTTCCTTCTTCAACTGATTCCTTTCCCCTCCGCCAAAAATCCCATCTGCCAGTTCTTTCAGGACCATAAGAAGATAATTCCTCTGGGTCAGGTGACTTGAATTCATCAAGGGCAACTAGGTGCCTTCTTATTATCTCTTTTCTTATCTTGAGTATCAGCTCCCTGTTAGTCATTTTTTTCTGTCATTCTCAATATAAAGGTCATTTTCTTTCAAAGAGAAAATAGAAACAAAATAGACATTCAGCAGCCTTGCCTTCTCTCTCTTGTCAGTTATCATCCTATCTCCCCAGCTCCCAAATAAAGGTCCTGTTCCTTCTTTTTTTCTTTTCAATTTAGCTTTTTAAAAACTACCCTTTTTCTTGTTTTTAGCCTCCCTCACTAGCTTCAGATTATTCTGAGGTTGAGACTTTCTTAAACTATTTTTATAGGACTGGGACACACTCATATTCAATCTTTGTTATCTGGCCTCATTTCTATCATTTCTGTTTCTTTCTAAAACCTATGAATCTACATTGGCTTTCTCATACAAATCCCATTTTCCCTCTATGTTGGAATTACTTCCCTTTGTGTCTTCAGAATTTCATTCTTCAGCATTACCCATTATTCTTAGGCTGACTTCCCCTGAAGCACTTTAGCACATGAGATCCTGTCTATTTTTTCTCTGAACTTTTGGGATCTGCTTTCTTTAGCTCTAGAATTCATGTCAGGCTACATTCAGATTCCCTCTCCTCCATCACAGACTCTAGGAGTGGTCACTTTCCTACAAGGTCCCCATTATTTTCACCCCCAGAAACCAGTTCCTCTCCTTTATTGTTTCCTCCTTTGCCTCCTGTGACATCTTACTCATCTGGTTCTCCTCTTGCTTCTCTAGTTACTCTTTCTCCTTTCTAATCCTCTTAATAGAGACATTGTCCAAGGCTTCAACCTTGATCCACCCATCCACCATAATGGCTTCAAGTATCGCCTCTATGTAGATAACTCCTCCAGTCTAGAACCACATACATTTTCCCTAAATAATTGCAATGACCCTCTAATGGGTTTACTCATCTCTAGTTTCTTCCTTCTTCTGTCTATCTTTCACAACGATGTCAGATTACTTTTTCTAACTTATAGATCCAATCACATTGCTCCCCTGTTCAAAAATCTTGAGTAACCAACTGTTGTTATTTGTTCTTCATTTTCAAAGAGGACCAATAACATCCCAGGGTGATGTATTGACTTGTGCATGAATTGGATTTAAATGAGGCCAAGTAGTACAAATTCATCAGTCTCACTTGTCAAAGTCTTACTCCTTCTTCCAGAATTATCAAAGTCCAGTAGCAAGACTGGCAATCACCTGACATGCAGTGGATGACCTTGGCCTCTTCGATGTTTGACCAAGCTCTAAGTGCTCCACAGCACCTGCTTCTGTCACCTTTATGGCCACTGGAAAAAAATTATTCTCATCTGCCCATTCCACCAGAGGAAGCCATGCTTGGGGTAGATATCTCCCTAAGGTACCAATGGGTTAAAGGCATGTTGGGTACCCTCAATCTAATTTAGCCTGTCTGCCAAAATGGTTTTACTCGGGGGTGAGAGCTGGATGAGAGGTGGTTGAGCAACCCCCAAAAGGGCTCATTAGCCCTCACACCAAAGGGGCTAAGCCACGCATTGCTTACTAAATAAAGTTAAACTCTTTAATTTAGCACTCAAGATGCTCTGTATCTAACCTACTTTTAGTGTGCTTTTTAAAAAAACTATACCTGCTCACAAAATCTGTGCTTCAGCCTAACTAAACTATTCATTATTTCCCAAACATTTCCCATGACTTTTCACCCTCATGCTTGTGTCCTCTTACTAGAATCCTCCTCCATCCTAAAATTATCCCCCTTATTTCTAGTTACTGAAATCCTATTTATACTGCTCCACTTACCCTCCCCCACTTTTTCTCTCTAAGTTTTCTCCTCTTTGGATTTTCTGATCCAAGTGTAGTGTGTGTGTGTGTGTGTGTGTGTGTGTGTGTGTATGAGAGAGAGAGAGAGAGAGAGAGAGAGAGAGAGAGAGAGAGAGGGAGGGAGGGGTGGGGGGGGGAAGGTTTCTCCATTCTAACTATCCTCAGTAACAAAAAATATCAACTGGTAGAAGAAGCTTGTAATAGCAGTCTCAGCGGGCCCAGGTGAACTTCCTGAATATTTGGTCTTTGGATACTTTCTTCAGCTTTTCTATTTCTTTTCTGAGCATAGATGTGAGACTAGAACCCAGACAATGGACATTTCAAGTCTTGTGAATTATCTCATGGCTAATCCTAAATTTAAGAGTTTTTGAATTCTAGTCAGGCTGAGTCTCCAGAGGGAAAATTTTTCTTTAATAATCATGCCTCTTGGAGAAGAATCACCCAGCAGCTGGAGGATTAAAGCCATGCCGAAAAAGACCAGGAGATCTGGACCTTGCCAACCTTCCATTATATTGCTGTGAGTTGCTCAGATAGTGCAGTTCTGAGGTGAAATTTTAGCATTCCCTCAAAGTGTCTTTACCTTCTGGGCTGAGTTTAATGAGTCTCTGGGCTAGTTTGGTGTTTTATGTCTCTGTTTTTGTCCATGAATCCTTTGCATCTTTGAATTTCATGTGGTGGATGAAATAAAGGGCGTTCCATACCTGAAATTTAAAAAATCCTGCTCATTCTTCCAAATCCAGTCTCACTATTACCTCTTAAATACTAAGCCCCTCACTTCCTCAGACAGATGGGAACTTAAGGGTATAGAAAATGACATATACTGTCAAACTGTCACCGTTAGTTGTTTTTGCTTAACTGACTTTCTTCATTATAAAGGGAGACTCACTAGGTAGGTGGGGTATTGGGGGCATATCTGGAAGTGTGTGTGGCATAAAAAAAGAAAAGACACCAATAAAAGGATAAATTTTAAAAATAACTACTAAAATTTCCATGAAACCTTCTCTAATGTCTTCAAATAAAAATGTTCTTTCCTTCAAAACTCTTATAAGCACTTTGATCCTTTGCGCTATTCTCCTACTATATTCTAAAGTTAGTCGTTTAATATTTCTTATCTCCTCTACCAGTCCTATAAAAAAAAATCCTTACCTTCTGTCTTAAAGTAGTTACTAAGTATCTTAGGATCAACGCTAGGACAAAAGAACAGTAGGGGTAGGCAATTAGAGTTGTGACTTGGCCAGGGTCACCCAGCTAGAAAGCGTCTGGGGACAGATTTGAACCCAGGGATTGCTAAATAGCACCTCAGACCTGCACTATCTGAGCAACTCACAGGAATGAAATGGATGATTGGCAAGCTCCAGATTTCCTGGTCTTCCAAGTGGCATTGCTTTAATCTTCCAGATTCAGGGTGATTCTTCTCTAAAAGGCATTATTATTAAAGAAACTTTTTCCCTCTGGAGACTCACACTTCACGCCTGTTTCTCTGTTGTGGTACCCAGTTGCCCTTTCCTCTACCAACATTTTAAGGGACTCTTTTATTCCCCTTTGTACCTCCCTCTGGACCTAACACAATATCCTGTACATAGTAAGTGCTCTTTAAGGAAATTAAGGAAGGAGGTTCTAGTTCCTCTTTTCTCCTTTCTTCAATGGTGCGTAGCCCTGGAAAGAGCAAAATTATTTGAGGCTATGCGATGCTCAATAAGACTGGTTTGGATCCTGTGGCTGCTGAAGGACTCATCCCAGGTGGCACCCATTACATCAAAAATCCTTTTACCCTAAATAAAAAAGAAGCTAGCGCTTTGTTAGAATAAGGTGTTAGTCCATGACTCATTAATAAACCTGATGACAACAGTGTGCTCATTTGGTTACAGTCTCTAATTGTGTTAATTTTTTTTATGGGAAAAAGAGTGGGAGGGAAACGTGGCTCTTCTATTTTATTTTGCCAACTTAATTGCTTCCTGGTTTGAAGAACTTTTACCTCCCTATTCCCATGAAACTCGGGAAATTATTTCCATCTATATTCAATATTTTCAGTAAGAGATCAGATTTTTTTGACAGGGAAAATTTTATTGAAGATAGAATATTGAACCTAGAGTTAGGAAGACCTGATTCAGTTTTATAGAACAAACCTCCCTCTCTTTGGTAAAGATGTTGTGGTTTATAGGTTTGGAAAGAGTCATATGTCATTAGGTTTGACCAATGTGTTGATTTGCTTAGCTGAGCTTAGGTGTACTTCATCGTCATGATAGAGGTTTCTATGGGCTATGGGGAGTTGAGTTTAGGGAAGGAAAATTATAGGGAAATTATATGTGTCGAAAAAATAGCATTAAATGGGACAGCTAGATGGTCCAGTGGATTAAGAGCCAGGCCTAGAGATGGGAGGTCCTAGGTTCAAATCTGGCCTCAGACACTTCCCAGCTGTGTGACTCTGGGCAAGTCACTTAACCCCCATTGCCTAGCCTTACCAGTCTTCTGCCTTAGAACCAATACAAAGTATTGATTTCTTTCTTTTTTTTAAACCCTTACTTTCTGTCTTGGAGTCAATACTGTGTGCCCAGGGTCACACAGCTAGGAAGTGTCTGAGGCCAGATTTGAACCTAGGACCTCCCATCTCTAGGCCTGGCTCTCAATCCACTGAGCTACCCAGCTGCCCCCCACAGTACTGATTTCAAGACAGAAGGTAAGGGTTTGTTTTTTTTTATAGCATAAAAAAACTGTTTGTTTCAAAAGAGGGGCAGTTAGGTGGCTTAGTGGATTGAGAACCAGAAACAGAGATGGGAGATTCTAAATTCAGTGATCCCCAAAGTGGGCACCCCTGATGGGTGCTGCAGTGATCCAGCGGGGGGCAGTGATGGCCACGGGTGTATTTATCTTTCCTATTAAAATTTAAAAAATTAATTTCGAGGGGCACTAGGCCAAAAAAGTTTGGGAACCACTGCTAAATTCAAATCTGACTTCAGACATTTCCTAGCTGTGTGACTTTAGGCAAGTCACTTAACCCCTATTGCTTAGTTCTTAACATTCTTCTGCCTTGGAACCAACGTACCATATGTGGTACATAGAGGGGGGCATAACAGTTTTGCAGGCTTTGCAGAGTTCTTTTGTCAGTTAAGGAGTTTAGAATCTTGGGAAAAAGTTTCAGTTGGTCCTGGGAACTCATGCAGGGAACTAGGGTCCAGCTGAGCTCCTTCTGTAGATTGAGATCTGGCCTATATATGCAGTTTTCTTTTGAGATTTGTTAATTTAGATAAATCCTTTGAATCTCCCTACCCTACCTTATTCCCACTTCATTTCCCTTATCTGAATGTCTGAGAAGAGTGAAAAGGAGAGTGGATCTGAGAGTTAGTTCAAATCTGTGATAGTTTAGTCTTATCCTTGCAACAATTTATCTATTGAGTCTTTGTATTCCTAACCCCATTGATTACAAACCACCTTGAGAGCTGAGTTAAGGCAGGTCCTTTCTCAGTCTCACGTTCCTGCTTCCCTTCCCCCACCTGAGGTTTCTCTAAGCGGCTGTTAGGGCTACCTTAATCCTCTACCCTGCCAATCTATCCTAGAAGACAATAAACCCCATTTGTGTTTAAACAAGACCTTTTGGCTATTTCTTTAGTTAATTAGGGAGAGAGGAATAACATACTCTCTTGAGGTTTGAGGGAAGCTGAGGGTATCCATTTTGGAGGAAGTGTAACTTCAATACTAGTCCCTTCCTGTGAAACTGACTAAAGTCTGAAGTCAGTTTCCAGCTTTCTTGGCTGACTCTAACTTGACTCTGTAAAGTGTCCTTTACTTGAAGGGATCAGTCTATTTCCCTTCAGTATTTTGTCTTTAATCTAAGTCCCAGTCTGTATTTCCCTGCTGCTGTTTGCTGGCCTTAGATTAATTCATCTTCTCCCTCGCAACCCTTGTTACCTCAGTGTTATACTCCCTAAACTCAGACATTCCCTTATTTCTCCTACCACCTCAACTACCAACCTTCATCATTATACCTGCCTCTTCCACTATATTGCCTTAATTTCCCTACTACCTAGTCTATTCCCTTGTTTACCTCTAGCCTTGGGTCCCTTACCTTGCCTTATTCCCTGTTCCTACCAGTTATTACCCCTAGCTTCAGTCTCATATTGCTTCCTTCTTCAATACCCTTATTACATCTTAATAATCCTTTATTACACATATTGATTCTTAGATGGAAGGTAAGGGTTTTAAAAGAAAAGAAAAGGAATATCTGAATTAAAATCTACTCTTGGTAGTTACTAGATATGTGATCATGAGTACTAGACTTAATCCTTCTGAACCTCATTTTCTTTAACTGTAAAATGGGGATAATATGTGAAGGACCAACCTTTCAAAATCATTGTAGGACTCAAGTGAGAAAACTTATGTAAAGCACTTTGCAAACTTTGAAGCACCATATAAATATGTGGGTAAATTAATTAAGATAACTTCTATATCAGTTAGAATCAGTTATAAGATACTTAGTTATTCAATCTTAATAATCAGCTTTAAACTAAGTATGAACACTCTTTGAAATCTGTTGACTGAAGAGAGATGATTCAGACAAGAAGTCTGTTCCAGTTAGCTGAGGGATTTCTTCATGCCTTCTGGGTCATATATAAAAGCAATGAGTTAACTGGAATTGGAGAATTCTAGTGAGATCCAGGAGAGAAATAGTATTCCAAATAGATCTCTTAGGAATACACACCTGATGGGAACGTAGAGGAAGATTTTGGTCTAGGTCTCTTTTTTCCCTTCCACCTTTGGCCAGAGGAGGACTTTATGAAATTCAAGGAATTCAGAAGATGTTGGACTTCCCATCCTTCCCTTGGTGTCCTGTCAATATCCTTGGATCAATTAGTGGCAGTATCTGAATTGGGGACCAAGCAATATGACAGTAAAGGAAAGTGATAAATGTTGGAGGGGAGGTGACAAAATAGACACATTAATGCATTGCTAGTGATGATGGGAACTGATCCAACCATCCTGGAGGGCAATTTGATCTATGCCCAAAGGGCTATAAAACAATGCATACCCCTTGATCCAGTGATACCATTACTAGGTCTATATCCCAAAGAGATTTTTAAAAATGGGAAAGGACCTACCTGTACAAAAGTATTTATAGCTGCTCTTTTTTGTGGTGGCAAAGAATTGGAAATTGAGGGGGCGTCCATCAATTGGAGAATGGCTAAACAAATTATGGTGTATGATGGTGATGGAATACTATCGTGCTGTAAAGAATGATGAACAGAATGACTTCAGAAAGAGCTGGAAAGATTTACTTGAACTGATGCAGAGTGAAATAAACAGAACCACTAGATCACTGTACATAGTAACAGCAATACTGTGGAATGATCATTGAGATGGACTTAGCTACTCTCAGCAATACAATGATCCAGGATAATTTTGAGGGACTTATGACAAGGAATGCTGTCCACCTCAGAAAAAGAACGATTAGAGTCAGAATGTGACCAAAGCATATGATTTTTCACTTCAGTTTATTTGGGTTTTTATTTCGGGCTTTAGTTTTATGTGATTATTCTCTTATAAAAATGAACAATATGGAAATTTGTTATACATGATAAAATATATGCCATACTGCTACATACATAACCTCTCTTCCCCTTTAGGTGATGTCTTTCCTCATTCAAATGTAAGTTCTTTGAGAGCAAGAATTGTCTGGCTTACTTGTGTTTGTATCCCCAGCACTTAGCACAATACTTGTCAATCACAATACTTAGCACAATACTAGTCAGTAACTAATTAAGCATTTATTATATATCTCCTATGTGCCAGGCACTGTAGAATAATACAGAGGAAAGTAAAAATTAGTCCCTGCTCTCAAAGAACTTTCTATCTAATGAGGGAGAAGACACATACAAAATAAATTGGAGAAATTGAAGTCAACAAAGGGAATGTGGCCATTTGTGGTGTCTCTCTTCACCTCTTAAAAAAAATGAATCACCCAAATGGTCCTTCTAATTCCGGTGTTTCCAGAAAAATAGTACAATATCATGTTACCTTTTAAATCACTTTTTAGTATGAAATCTTTATCTCCCTCAACATTGGTTATGTGTCTTCAAAAGAAATAGGTTAGAGGGGGCAGCTGGGTAGCTCAGTGGAGTGAGAGTCAGGCCTAGAGACAGGAGGTCCTAGGTTCAAACCCGGCCTCAGCCACTTCCCAGCTGTGTGACCCTGGGCAAGTCACTTGACCCCCATTGCCCACCCTTACCAATCTTCCACCTATGAGACAATACACTGAATACAAGGGTTTAAAAAAAACATACTATTAAAAGTTTCTATAATAATCACAAAGGTAGAAAAATATTAAAAAAAAAAAAAAAGAAATAGGTTAGAAATAAATGGATTGCCCCTTTAACTTTCCTTCGCAGGTCCTCTTCACCCAGATCTGTCCCAGCCCCACTTCCTTTAGACCCAATCCACTTGCTTGGAAGTACCTTTTGGTAATGACATTTGAGCATTCTTCACAAATTAAAATGAGCAATTCATTTGGCACTAAGACACATTCAATCCTTGGGTGAGTTTCTCATTTACTAATGAATGACTCCCTTTGGGTTTTATAGACGACAAAGCCAAGCAAGTGACTTCCCTTGTGAATTATTCTCTTGACTCAGCAATGTAGGGCAAAAAAAAAGTTCCTAGAATTGGAGTCAGTCACAGAACTAGGCTCAAAAACCACCTCTGGCCCTTGCTGTGTGATGATGTTTGGCAAGTCAATTAACTTATTTGAGCCTTGATTTTCCTTTCTTTAAAATAGGATGCTACTTTAGAATCTAGTTCACTAGGCTGTTTTGAGGATCAAATGAAATAATGTCTCATTATGTAGCTTAGCATATACATAAATGTTGGTTGTAGTTTAGAAAGTGAGAATGAGGGGTAGCTAGGTGAATCGGTGGATAGAGAGACAGGCCTGGAGATAGGAAGTTCTGGGTTCAAATATGCTCTCAGATGCTTCCTACCTGTGTGACCCTGAACAAATCACTTAGACCCATTTGCCTAGCCCTTTCTGCTCTTCTACCTTGGAACTGATAGTCAATATCCATTCTAGTGCAGAAGGTAAGGATTTTTTAAAAGTGAGAATGAATCAGAAGCTTCCACAGTTCTATGGAAGGTCATTTTTAAGCTATAGTTCCCATATCTTCAAAAAGTATAACCCCAGGCCATATATCATAGCAGCCAATTACCCACATAGTGTGGTTTCAGAGATGCTGAAACGTCCTTTACCTCCAAATAGCTTTCTCATTAGCCTTCCTCTTCCCCAAAATTTTTATCATCATGTTCCTTTCTTTCAATTAAGTACCCATAAAATCTCTGTGAAAAACTCAATTACCTGGGAGGGATAAAACATAAAATTGTTACAAAAGGGGAGATCAGAAGCCTGGGAGAATGGGACACAAGACAAATAGTTCTGATGTGAATGGAGGTTCTAGATTTGCTATGTAGGATAGTCTTATAGGAGTTGCTTGGAGGAGTGACTTTAGACAGCCAGCAGTCAAAATAAAGGCACTAGATCCCTAAGAATGGGATAGTAGGAGAGCTAGCCAAAGGAGAAAGAAGGTCAAGAAACAGAACGAGGTGGGGGAAGCATCAGAGCCCCACGTTGATTTCACAATTTTACTTTTAGATTCATACATTAGTAAAATTTTAGAGCTAGAAGGGATCTTCTTATTTAAAAATTCCATTTTATTTTAATTTCAGGTCTAAATCTGTTTCCTTCACCTTCCCCCTATCCATTTCCTATCCATTGAAAAGGAAGAAAAATAAATCACATTACAAATATGTATAGTTGTGCAAAATAAATTCCCACATTAGCCATATTTTTAAAAAAAAGAGAGAAAGAAAAATATGCTTCAATCTCAGTCTGAGTCCATCAGCTCTTCCTTTAAAGGGGAGAAGTATGTTCCATCATGAATTCTTTGGAATTTTTGGTCATTGAGTTAACCAGAGTTCTCAAGTCTTTCAAAGTTGTTTGCCTTTACAATATTATTATTATTGTGTAAATTGTTCTTCTGGTTCTGCTCACTTCACTTTGCATAAATGTTCATATAAGTCTTCCTAGGTTTCTTTAAAACCATCTTCTTCATTATTTATCACAGCACAATAATATTCCCTCCCAATCATATACTATAATTTTTTCATCCATTCCTTAAATAATGGCCACCCCCTCAGTTTCCAATTCTTTTCTTCTACAGAAAGAGCAGCTTTAAATACATTTTTGTACTTATACGTCTGTTCTAGAAGGGATCTTTGAAATCAGGTGCACGCTATTTCTTTCACAAATGAGTAAGTTGAGGCTCAGAGAGTTAAAGGCAGCAAGGAAAGGTTAAGGGTCTAAAATCACACAACAGTTAGTGGGAGAGCATGATTGATAACCCAGGTTTCCTGATCCTCATTCTAATGCTCTTGATGCCACAGGATGTTGTCTCCATATTTGTAAAGTTCATTTTCTTGCTATAGACCAGTGATTCCCAAAGTGGGCGCCACTGCCCCCTGGTGGGTGCTGCAGTGATAGAGCGAGGCGGTGATGGCCACAGGTGCATTTATCTTTCCTATTACTTGCTATTAAAATTTTTAAAAATTGATTTCCAGGGAGCTAAGTAATATTTTTTCTGGAAAGGGGGCAGTAGGACAAAAAAGTTTGGGAACCACTGCTATAGACTGACTCTATATATTGTTGTGGGGAAAGCACATTGTAAACCTGAAGACACTATAAAAATGTGAACTTTTATAAATACAAATGGCAAATAGAATCACATAGTTAGTACATGGATTCCCAACCTATATTAAGTTCTACTTTGAATGATGACTCTTCCAGGTTTCAAACAAGAACCACATAATGAAGTGAGATTGAAGAGGAAATGATTATTTTTTTTAAAAATAATATTGTGGGTTTTTTATCCTTTCTGAACCCATAGAAATCTATCCACTGAATCTTTAGGGGTCTGTGACTCCAGTTTAAGAAATTCTACTCTAATAAGAGGAAGTAACAGTCTCCAAGTATAAACCCACTAATCACCTCAAGGGTACTGATATGATATCAGTGTAGTCTAGGGCTGGGGAATGACATGTAAATGGCAGCCTGGCATAATGGATTGAATGCTGGATTTGGAAATTAGGGAAACTGTATTCAAATTGTAGCTCTGCTACCATGTGACCCTGGACAAGTGGCTGTCTCTCTAGGGCTCAATTTTCTAATTTGTCAAATGAAGTCAAATTAGATGATTTATTTAGTGCCTCCTGACTTAAAACCTTATGATACTAGACTTTTCCCAAATTCACTCTTTCTACCCTTCTTCATTTGACTTCAAAATAGTCAAATTAAGTAAAGTAAAAAGTAAAAAAAGTAAAGTAAAAAAAAATTAAGCCAGGTAGCCAAAGAAAAATAATTATGGGTTTTTAAAATTTTGATGTAAATACAAAACCAAAAAACAAACCTTTTCAATTGTTTATGATAGCACTACCAAGAAGGAACTCAAGAAGAAATAATAATGCCAGGAAAGCAGCTCATTACTCTATCATAAAAAATTCTTTGAATAAGTCATCCTGGGAAATAGGATTTAATTACACTGAATTGTGTCTGTCTCTCTGAGTAATGCAAGGTTCAATGAGTTTTGTAATGTAAAAGGAGAGAAAGGGATGCCTAGAAGTAGTTTGATGGTATAGTTAGTGGATAGAGTACTGAGCCTAAAGTTAGGAAGACCTGAATTCACATCCAGCCTTAGAAACTTACTGCTTTGGTGACTCTGAATAAGTCACTTAACCTCCTTCTGCCTCAGTTCCCTCACTTCTCAAACAGAGATAATAATAGCACTTGCCTGGCAGGGTTGTGGTAAGGATCAAATGAGATAATATTCATATGGTTTTATAGAAACACTAACTTTGGGAAATCTAACGTCATCTGATTTGAGGAGGCTTAAGTACTTGTAGGGCAGGTAAATGGCGACCAAGATAGAGCACTGAGCTTGGAATCAGGAAGACTCATCTTTCCCAGTTCAAATCCTGCTTCAGACAATACTTGTGTGATCGTGGCAAGTCACTTAACCCTGTTTTCTTCACTTTCCTCATCTGTAAAATGAGCCAGAGAAGAAAATGGCAAATCACTCTGTTATTTGTGCTAAGAAAATACCAAATGGGGTCATGAAAAGTCAGACACGACTGAACAACAACAATAACAACAAATACCTTTCAAACTCTTACTTGGTTGTAAGCTTCTTGAGATGAGGCAGGGGGTCATATGTTATTTAACTTTATGTTTGGGCTTTAAACATAGTAGGCACTCAGTAAAGGCTGGGTTAAGTGAATTTTGCCTTTGAATTCCCTTTTAACTGCACCAGGGTTTCAGCTGACGGGACAAATTGGTTTTTGCTCCTTGGTGGTGTATAAATGGACTGAACTGTTCTGTTCAGAGAGCTAGCTCTGCAGGAATCTCATGTTTGTCAATGAGTGGGAAAGGGGATTTCAAATGGAAGATTTTTCATGGAAGACATAGAAAGCCTAAGTAAATATAAATGCATTTTTCCTTGCTTGGGTTTCTTGTCCAGGTCTCATGCTCCTTTGTTTCAAAGTTATTCATCATCTTGGCTCACAGTAGGCACATAATAAATGCTTGTTTGTGTGACTCATTTATTATTGCTCTGCAGATCAAACCAAATGAAAAGTAAAAAAAAGTTTAAAGTATATGTGGGGAAAAAATAAAATAATAAAATAATAAAGTATATGTGGACCAGCAAGGGCTTACAATGGATAGAGTGCTGGGTCTGGAGTCAGGAAGACTCATCTTCCTGAGTTCAAACTTGGCCTCAGACACGTGTTAGCTGTGTGACCCTGGATAAGCCACCTAATCCTGTTTACCTCAGTTTTCTCATCTATAAAATGAGCTAGAGAAGGAAATGGCAAGCCACTCCAGAATCTTTGCCTAGAAAACCCCAAATAGGGTCAGAAAGAGTCAAACACAACTAAAAGAACCCAGCAAGGACAACAAAAAATTATACAGTTTATGGCATCTTTAAAAAGGTATTGTGCAATATGACACAATCTCAGCTAAGAACAAGCCTGCTGTTCTCTTGGTCTCTACAAAATAAAACTTTAAGCCATATCCATTAGTCTAAACACCACCATGTGATGAATTTACCTAAAAAGAGCAAAATAGAACTCATTGGATCCTAGATAGAACTAGAAGGAAACTGAGAAGCTATCATTTCCAACTCTCTCATGGTACAGAGTAGGAAACTGAGGTAGACAGTTAATATCTTGCCGAAAGTCACACAGTAAGTAAATGCCTGAATCAGGATTTAAATCCAGATATCCCTGATTCCAAACACAGTTTCCTGCTCACTGGTCCATGTTCCATGAATCCTCTGTGCACCTTGCTGCATGGCAATTGAACATGACTAGCTACTTTGGACAGTTCAGTCAATCAATTCAAATACTTTTTGTAGGACCCTCGTTATGATTGATTCCCAGAGGAGACGCAGATAGATTTTTTTCAGCATTGTAGCTACTCACTTTCTTCCAAAAAGTTGATTTTAATATAATAAATGACATAGCAGTGAAGAGTTTTCTCCAAAAATATCATTTCCAATAGGTTCAAGCTTCAGCTGCTTCCCTAGAGGAGAAAAAGAGGTTATAAATGGAAAATGTTTCAGCCATTAGTACACATAACTAGTTCCTTTGGGGAATGTGAGAAAGAAACAGTTGAAACCAGATAGGATGTTTAATTCTGCGAATTAGCCAGAAAGAAGACTTAGAAGCTACTTGGATAATATGGTCTGACTTTTTTTTTCTTTCCTTCTTCCCTTTTCTCTTTCTTTTCTTTCTTTTTCTTCATTTTTTTCTTCATTTTTCTTTCTTCCTTTCTTCCTTTTTTTTACAAAACCCTCATTGAATGAACTGGACAGAAGTTCCATTCACTTCAATGGGAGTTTTCAGGCAAAAGGAGAAAGGAGGATTTCATAACCTTTAAAAAGCCTCTGAACCCATTCATAGATTTTTCTAGCATTCTCTGCACTTTTCCTGTGGTCAGGATACTAAGCCTGTCTCCTCACTATCTTTATTGTCCCTCTTGGGGACTACCCTTACAGCTGAGTTCCCTGAACCACATCATAGCTTTTGAGGTATAGATGTGAATCCATTTAAATCTTTCCTGAAAGGGAAAACTGGGCACCAACCCCAGTTACAGACCTAAAGGGAGAAGCAGATGGGCCCAGAAACATAGAATAACTCGATTAAGAACACAGGACTGTCTTCTCTCCTATTTAATTACACTTTCTCAAGTCTTCACTCATGCAGAGTATTCTTGCTGCAAGTTACTCAAGTTACTGCTCTATCCAATAAGGAAAAACTCAAATAGAATCTTATTTCTGCATTCAAAACTCAAAAAGATTGTCTCTGACTATCCACTCAAGTCACTTCCAATAGCCTTCCTTTCATTATTCCCTAATTGCCTTCCTTTCCCATGTAGCACTCTGTTCCTTTTCCTCTACTGCTATATTACTCCTTTAGATTTTCTTGCAATATTTTTCAATTATTTTTAAACTTCAACCCAAATTTCTTCCTGCAATTATTAGGACTAGACCTTGACACTTGGCCAGGACCACTCCAAACTCCCTGCTATCTAATATTTTTGACATGAAAAACAGGCTCTCTTTATAATGTATGTAATTTACAAATATTGGAACATGAGGTTTTCTGACAAGTTAATAGGAAAGGTTTGATGAGCTTTTTTTCCTTTTAATTTTGTGTATGTGTGTTTAAAGTTTCCTTTGCCTTCTTTTCAGCTAAAGTAAATTTCCTAGACACTTATTTTTTCAGTAATCACTCCAGATACAAGATGAAATCCTATCTGATTTAAGCTTATATGAAAATGAAAGACATGGACCAAATATGGGGAGCCAGAAGGGCTGATTTAGAATGCTCTTTGATGGCCTTGAGACTATGGCTGCCCTGCTTTTCTGCCTAGGTTCTAAGGAACTGGGCTGAACTTGAAAATACAAAGCTAGGGTGATTTTCCATAGAATCCTGGAATGGAGGAGAGGTCCTATTACCATTATTCCTTTTTTTCCTTTTCATGATTCTTACGGGAGCTGCCATCTTTTCCCCCTAAGTCTGTTGCTTCTGGAGATTAGAGATAAGGCCAAAAATATGAGTAAGTAGACTTAAGCAAAAGCAGGATTTCAGAGACCCAGTGGCTTCTGCCCCTCCCAGACCCTCTTCTACTCTATAAAAATGCAAATATCTTTCCAATTAGGTTTGCTCAAGGGAACTTTGGGGGAGTGGAGCCAAGAAGGCAGAGTAAAGCAAAGAAGCTCAGAGTCTCCATGAGAATCATCTCCAACCAATATTAAAATAACACCACAACATGAATAAAGAAGTGAAAGAACCAATAAAGAGACAGAGTGAAAACAACTTCCAGTTGGGTTTGCTCAAGGTGAAAATTCCCAACACGAATTCATTCCTATGCCTTGAGCCAAATAGAGACATTTGTCCATGGATAAAAAAACCAAGTACATTAAAAACTTCAATAGTCATTTTCACTTCGGTGTGAAAATACGTATTATTATTATTAAGGGCAGAATGGAGAAAGCTAAAGGACGTGAATATCTGATTGGGAGCCTAGTGAAGGGAAGAGACAAGGAGAGGAGACTAAAAAGCAAAGAAAAAAATCAGGGATCTCCCCAGTTTGTTGTAGGGTGATTGCCTCATTAGAGGATGAGAGCAGGCCCCCATGAGCATGAGAAAAGGGACTGGGAGTCAGAAGGACTAAAAACTTGCAATTTTGACCAAGGTTATGGTTAGAGATGATTGTTTAGCTGTGGCACTTAGAATCTTAAATGCTTACGGGGAGAGGGGGGAAAGAGAGGGGACATCTAGGTAGCTCAATGGATTGAGAGCCAGGTCTAGAGATGGGCGGTCCTGGGTTCAAATTTGACTGGAGACACTTCCTAGCTGTGTGACCCTGGGCAAGTCACTTAACCCCTTGCCTAGCCCTTACTGCTCTTCTGCCTTGGAACCAATATGCAGACAGAAGGTAAGGGTTTAAAAAAAAATGCTTATAAGTAAAACTGCTGAACCAAGGATATTGTTATACTTCAGCAATCTTATGCAACAACTTGGCATCCAGCCTAGCACTCAATCTACCTTGTGGTAGGCACTCAGTGAAGGCTGGCTGAATTGAATAAAACGAATAATCATAAGGGTATATGGTAAAACGAAGGCACTAGACTCCCTTACACTTTTTTATTTTTTATTAAACCCTTACCTTCTGTTTTTGGATTAGTTCTAAAACAGAAAAGCAGCAAGGGCTATGCAATCAGGGTTAAGTGACTTTCTGTGGGTCACACAGCTAGGAGGTGCCTGAGGTCAAATTTGAACCCAGGTCCTCCTGCTTCCGGGTCTGATGCTCTATCCACTGGGCTACCTAGTTGACCCTGTCCTAGCTTTTGTTAAAGAATCCTTCAATCAGTCCATAAGGACCTATTAAGCACCTACTATGTGCCAGGCACTATGATCTGTATTAGAGCTAAGACATCAAATTTGAAACAATCTCTACCCTGGGGAGGCTTATCAGGGTAGAGACAATATGTACACATATAGATATAAAAAATGTATATACAAAATATGATGAAAGAGGAGGAAATGTAGGAAAGAATGAATTAAGTGGCTCAGTGGATAGAATACCAGGCTTGGAGACAGGAGGTCCTGGTTTCAAATCTAGCTTCAGAAACTTCCTAGCTGAATGACCCTGGGCAAGTCACTTAACCTCATTTGTATAGCCCTTGCCCTTTTATCTTAGAGTAGTTACTGGAACAGAAGATAAAGGTTTAAAATATATATATATATATATCATGAGAGGCTGTCAAAATTTGCTCAGATATAGGCAAACTATATCTATTAGTAACTTAGTATCTTATCTTATTTTATCTTATCTCACCTTAGCAACTATCAGAAAAGGAGTACAGTCAATATGACATGACCTGTTCTTGATAGAGCTATGCCTTCTGTTTATAATCACCATTTCCTTTTTGAATTGTTCACTAACCTACTCTAAATGTTTTTCGAGGAATCGAAGTCAAGTTCACTGACCTATAGTTTTCAGATTATATTCTCTTCCCTTTTTTTAAAATCAAGATGTTTTCTCTTCCCCAAGTCTCTCTCATTCTCCACAATCTTTACTAATATCCTCAACATAAACTTAATAATCATACCTATCAGCCTTAACAGATAAAGTTCATCTGGGCCTGGTGGTTTGATTTCATTGGAGGTGCTGGGTGCCTTCTTAGGATCTCCTTACTTCTTCCCATTTACCCTCCTCCTTTCCTCTCTAAGAATGTCTCCTAACTCTTTTCCCACCCTGTTCCTCATTCTGTCACATTCCTCCCAGAAGAGTTCTTGGGGAAGAGTCATTGTGGTTCATTCCTCTGATTGAACAGTTCCTCCCAGAAACTCTGTGCTAAGGAAATGCCCAGAGAGAGAAATTCACTCTTTCATTGCTTTTCTGACTCTGCTTCTGACTTTCCACTTTCCTTTTTTGTGTTGCCTTCTCCTGAATGAATGTAAGCTCCTTGAGAGTGGTTCAGTCTTTTCAGTTTTGTTTTTTTTTTTGACTCTTCATGGCCCCATTTGGAGTTTTCTTGGCAAAGATATTGGAGTGGTTTGTTATCTCCTCCAGCTCTTTTTATAGATGAGGAAACTGAGGCATTAAGGGGTTAAGTAATTTGCCCAAGATCATACAGCTAGTAGGTGTCTGAGGCTGGATTTGAATTCATGAAGATGAGTCCGATTCCAGACTCTGTGCTCTATCTACTTTGCCATCCAGCTCCCCCTCCTTAAGGCATTTTGTATTTGTATCTCCATACTTAGCACAGTGCTTAGGGCACACATATTAAGTGCTTAGATATCTCCATCCCCTAGGTCTGATCGGCCAGTCAGACACATTGTATGTTGACTGGGACATCATTTTGGTTATCTTCAAGTACAAAGGGCAACAACGCCTACGACTACTTCTAAAAGCTTGTTGATTCACTGACTTGCTTATTTCCTTTTCCACGCTTTATTGGAGTTCATATTTTGCAACCCATGGAGGAAAATCTCTTATCTAAGGACAAGGTTGTCATAATTGACTGGACTGGTCTGCCACTGTGAAGAAGCACAGAAATCACAATCTAAGTAAAATGTCTAATTTATTGAAGATCTGTCGGATCTCTCTATAGTAGTCAGTGACATCCTTAATTGTCAGTTGTGTAGTCTGGCTCTATCTGATCCAAAATATTGTGACATACCTCTATTCCCTCAATTTAATGACTGCTGGAAAGCAGTCTCTCGTATAATTTAGCCAAACAGATAGTTGACCAAGTAAGGATATTTCCACATGGAAAGACCAATCAGACCTGAGGGTCTTTGAGGATGGGGGTGGACATGATGGTAAAACAGACCAGGCACAAATCACAAATCCTAAGCCATAGTTAGAAATGATTCTGCCTACAGATTTCTCAGCTAATGAAGAACCCAAAGAGCTGGCAAAATTTTGTTTCTGTTTCCTTTCCTTTTAAAACTGGCTTTTAAATTAGATCTTTTAAATCTTTTAAATCATGATGCAATGAAGAAAATCTGATTCTCTTTTCCCTACTCTTTCCTATTCTCTTATTCTACTCTCCTGCCCTCCCATCATCTTGAAAACAGTCAAGGAAATTTTATGCTGGTCCAGGATATGTACCTTTAGGTCATAGTCTTTGACCACCAATCAGGAGAAGAGACTATATTAAAATGGTATCCTTACCCAAAAGATAGTTGAAGGATATGATAAAAGAATTATATAAAGAAAAATTGTTGTTCAGTTACATCAAACTCTTCATGACACTCTTTGGGGGTTTTCTTGGCAAAGATACTAGATTGGTTTTCTTTTTCCTTCTCCAGCTCATTTTACAGGTGAAGAAACTGAGGCAAACAAGGTTATGTGGCTTGCCTAGGTCACTCAACTATTTTTTTTTTAGCATTCAAAGCCTTCCACAGTCTACAGAGAAAGAAAAAGGGAAAGGGACATTTATTAAACACTTACTATGTGCCAGGAGCTTTAACTAAGCACTTTTACAAATATTCATCCATCTTTGTCAGCCCTGGCAGGGGGGTGGGAAAGAAAATGAATTGTGTAAACATGGAAAAGTATCTTAAAATTAAAATGAAAATTAATAAAATGTAAATGTATTTAAACTTTATTTATTTGCTTGTCTATTTATTTATTTGGTTAGTTGGTTTGGGGGATCTTTAAATTTTTATTACTTAGAAAATTTTTCCATGGTTACATGATTCATGTTCTTACTCTCCCCTACACGTCTCCCAACCCCCCCTTCCCCTGTAGACAATGCGCATTTCCCCTGGTTTTAACATGTGTCATTGATCAAGCCCCATTTCCATATTATTGATAGTTGCATTGGTGTGGTAGTTTCGAGTCTACATCCCCAGTCATGTTGGCATCAACCCATGTGTTCAAGCGATTGTTTTTTTTTCTAAGTTTCCACTCCTGTAGTTCTTCTCTGAATGTGGGTAGCGTTCTTTTCCATAAGTCTAGGTCACTCAGCTATTAAGAGTCTGAGGCAAGATCTGAACTCAGGAAGGAGATGTCTTCCTAACACTCTATCTGTCCACTACTTAGCTGCTCCTAAATAAGAATCACAAACTATTAAAAAACTATATGGGAAGGGGTAGCTGGGTACCTCAGTGGATTGAGAGTCAGGCCTAGAGAGGGGAGGTCCTAAGTTTCTGGCCTCAGACACTTCCCAGCTGTGTGACCCTGGGCAAGTCACTTGACCCCCATTGCCCACCCTTACCACCACTCTTCCACGTAGGAGCCAACACACAGAAGTTAAGGATTTAAAAAAAAAACCTATATGGGAAAATACTCAAAATCACTAACAATAAGAGAAATGCAATTCAAAACAACCCTGAGATTTCAGTTTACATCCAGTAAACTGGCAAAGATGTAAGGCTAATTAGTCAAGGCTGGAGGGCTTGTAGGAAGACAGGAACATAAATATGCTGTTGATGGAGCTGGGAATTGGTAAAACTATCCTAGAAAGTAATTTGAAATTATGTAAAGTGACTAAAATAATAGTAATAGATAATATTTATATAGCTAAGTGCTAGGCATTGTGCTAAGCATTTAATAATTATTTGATTGTCACAACATCCCTAGCAGGTAGGTGCTATTATTCTCATTTTACAGATGAGGGAACTGAAGGTAAACAGAGATTAGATGACTTGCCCAGGATCACACAGTAGAGGTTAGATGACAGCTCAAGGTTACATACTAATAAGTGTCTGAGGCTAGATTTGAATTCATGTCCTCCTGACCTCAAGCCCAGTGTTCTATCCACTATACCATATATGCTAGCAAGCTTTAACCTGGAGATTCTACTGTATATACCCCAAGGAAGTCATTGACAGAAAAAAAAAAAGATTCCATATACACCAAAATATTTATAGTAGCATTTTTTTGTGTGTGTGGTGGGAAAGCACTGGAAACAAAACAGATGTCTGAGAATTAGGGTATTTCTAAACAAATTGTGACACATGAATGTAATGGATTATTATTTATAGTGCTTTAAGAAATAATGAAGGGGCAGTTAAGAGGCATAGTGAATAGAGTATCAGAACTGGTGTCAGAAAGACCCTAACTTCCTGAGTTCAAATCTGACCTCAGATCAGGCACATCACTTAACCTTGTTTGCCTCAGTTTCCTCATCTATAAAATGAGCTAGAGAGTGAAATGGCAAACCACTCTAGTATCTTTACCAAGAAAACCCCAATGGAAGGAAATAAGTAGCACAATATATGGATCAACAGACCCAGAGTTGGGAGGACTTGGGTTTAAATATGGCCTCAGACAATTCCTAGTTGTGTGACTCTACGTGAGTCACTTAACCCTGATTGCCCAGCTTTTGCTGCATTTCTATCTTAGAAGTTATATTAAGACAGAAGATAAGGATTTAAAAAAAGGGAACCCCAAATGGGGTCACAAAGTTAAATAGGTCTGAAGCAACTGAACAACAAAAGAAATAATGAATATGATGAATACAGTGAATCATAGAAAGATATGAACTGCTGCAAAGTGAAGTAAACAGAGCCAGGAAAACAATATACAAAATAATGATACTGACAACGGTATAGATGGAAAAAGTCATCCTGAAACAACCAAAACTGATTATGAGATTATAGATAGCAAGGTTGGCCCTCAAAAAGATATATGAGAAAACATCTTCTTCCCCACCTTCCTTTGCAGAGAGAGGTGATGGTCCATGGCTGTGGAACATTGCATAAATTGTCAGGTTTTTTTCAATGTGTTGATTGATTTTGCTTGATTTTTTCTGTCATTTATCTTTTTTTTTTAATTTCTTTGCAATAAAGGATAATTCTCAAAAATGGAGGAGGGAGACAAATATAGGGGAAAATATCAATTAAAATCAATTAGAAATAAAGCTTTACAACAGCAAAAATAAAGGCTAGTAGTCTGAATGTTAATTAAAGGAGAAATTATAATTTCTTTTTAAAACCCATGCCTTCTATCTTAATAATAAGATAAATGTCTAAAATACAAGAGCATCAAGGAGGGGTTAAGTGACTTGCCTAATGTCACACAGCTAGGAAGAGATCAAATTTGAACCCAGATCTTACCAACTCCAAGCCTGATCTCTCTCCACTGTGCTACCTAGCTGCCCCTAAAATCATAATTTATTTTTAAGAATAGGTGCTCAAAGAACTCAACCCACTGCAAAGACACTTCCCTGTGTCTGATCTACCAGTTTGTCTAGAACTCATTCTCCATTCACACTGTTGTACCCAACAGTGTCCTAGAGAATACTTGGAGTGCAAGAGAGAAATACAGTAGAGTACCAAGAGAAATTGTCCAGGAAGTAAAGCCATGAATGAAAGTGGAAGAAGAAAAGGGTAGAGATAACAGTGACAAACAAAAGGCTGATTCTGATTTTAGTGTCCTTATCGCTTTAAGAAATCTCTTCCCAGGTTTTGTTTGCTTTTAAAATAAGACCTTTGTATCCCCAGTTTGTAGCTGGGTACCTGGAATAAACTAATCCCGTAATGAGTGTTTGTTGCTTGCTTTAAAGGAAACCCAAATCCCATCCAGTCCAGTGTATTGTCTTTTCAGTGTCTGACTCTTTCTAACCCCATTTGGGGTTTTCCTGGCGAAGATACTGGAGTGGTTTGCCAATTTCCTTCCCCTACTCATTTTATAGAAAAGGAAACTGGGATGAATAGGGTTAAGCAACTTGCCCAGGGTCATACAGTTAGTAATTGTCTGAGACTAGATTTGAACTCGGAAGACAAGTCTCCCTGACTTCAGATCTGGCTCTATACACTGAGCCATCTAGCTGCCCCCTTCCAGTCCAATACAGAGCCCCCAAAGAATTCCTATCACAATACCTCTGAGAAGAGGTCATCCAGTCTCTCCTTACAGACTTCAATGAAGGAGAATTCATTAACTTTCAGCACAGCCTGTTCTGTTTATAGGTGAAGATACTAATTGTCAGGCAGTTCTTACCGAGATCAAGCTTAAATTTAACCTCTTTGTACCTTCCACCCATTGCTTCTAGTTTTATCCTCAGGGACCAGAGAGAAAAGATCCAGATTCTCTTCAACATGACAATTTTTCAATGCCTTGAACATAGTTGTCACGTCCCACCCAAGTCCTCTCCAAGCTAAAAATTCTACTCAGTTCCTTCAACTGATCCTCTTACGGCATAGATTCATTACCCTCCACCAGCTTGGTTGCCTTTCTCTGAATGTTCTTCACCTTAGCAATGGCTTTCCTAAATTGAGATATCTGGAACTGAGTGCAATATTCCAGATGTGGTTGGAGCAAGATAGATTAGTGGGGTGGGGAGTTATCACCTCTTTATTCTGGGAAGTTATTCCTTTCTTAGGGCAACTTAGAATCATATGGGGTATGGAGCACCTCTGGAATGAGAGTTTGTCAAGCCCTTTTCACAGCTGCTCATCTACCTTTGATGTCTAACTGTCACCCATCTTATGTGTGACTCCAAGAAGCTGTAGCACACACAGCAGCCATACTCCAGTAAAACTGTCTCAGCAGATGGGCTAACCCAGGTTGTAGGGAACCCATAGTCCTCAAACCTGTAGGTGAGTTAGGGGAATGTCTACCCCAAGCATGTGAAGACTTCCCCTGGTGGAATGGTTGGATGAGAACGATTTGTTCTAACAGCTACAAAGGCAACAAAGCAGACACTTTGGAATGTCAAGAGCTTGGTCGGACATAAAAGATGCCAAGGTCATTCACTGCATCTCAGGCCATCCCCAGTGGTCTTGGCTTTTGTCTTGTCACTGGGTATGGATGACACTTAAAACCAATTCATGCACAAGTCAAGATGTCACCAATGATGTCACTGGTCTTCTTCAAAAATAAAGGACCAACAACAAGAATCATATCAATAGCTTTGGTTGGCACATCACTCTGTTAATTCATATTAGCTCACTATGAACATATGAACACTCATATGTGGTTCATTAAAACCTTCAGGTGCTTTCCAAATCAGTTGTAATCTAACTATGCCTCCTCCACTTATATTTTCGGGAGTGATTTTTGAAACAAAAGTTTAAGATTTTATATTGATCGCCATTGAATTTCATCTTGTTAGAATCAACCTGTCGTAACTTTGCAACCTGATTATGCCATACAATGTATTAGTTGTCCCTCCTAGCTTTGTGTCAACTGTAAATTTGATAATGATGTAATCTGTGCCTTTATCCAAGTAATTTATTAAAATGCTAAGCAGCATAGGGTCAAGCATAAATACCACATATGAAAATCATTCTCATCTGCTTTTTTTAAAATATAAAACAGCATTGCCCAGCTTAATGTCTCTTTAATGAGACTGGGCTCCAAAAGATAAAACCTATACTTAAATTCTGACTTGTCATCCTTGAAGATATTCCACAATGTAGAGGAGGCTCTGAAGATTATTCCAATAATGCTTTGGGGCTATGACAGCATCACTGAAATAAGAACATAGCCTCTCAGGTCTATGCACTTTAAATGACAGCATTGATTTAGATCCGGGTTTCTTAACCTTTGTGTGTGTGTGATACGGACCCTTTCTATGGACACTCTTCTCTGAATAATGTTTTAAAATGCAGAAAATAGAATACACAAAATAGAAACGGAAACATTTAGCAGAGAATAGAAAATTACAAAGGAAACCAATTTCATTGAAATAAAGATGTAATCCCACCCCCCACCACCAAGTTTACAAACTCCTAGGAATCTCTCCCAGTACCTCTTGAGAGTCTAAGGCATCCAGGTTAAGAATTCATAGCTTAGATATATTAGTACAGTTTTGAGATATTGCTTAAAATATCAGTCCCAAAGCGATATAGAACTAACATATACCTGTAATGTCAGGATTCTACCTAGATCAGGTTCTAGCAACACAAGTAGTTTTACTTTGGGTAGTTCTAACAGACGTATGATCTACGCTGAACATGAAGGTCTAAAGTCATCACAGACTACTTCCAAAGAGTGTCAACCAGTAAGTCAGCTCACTCATAGACCCAGTAGATACAGGGAGAGGGAGAACACAGAAGTTCCTACTTAAGTCCCTTTGTCCTCTGGCAGAAATCTAGGAACCACCAAAGCTCCCAGTATCTGTCTCTGTCTCTGTCTCTTTCTCTCTCTTTGTCTCTGTGTCTGTTTCTCTGTCTCTGTCTCTGTCTCTATTTCTATGTCTATCTTTGTCTCTCTGTCTCTGTCTCTATCTCTTTCTCTCTGTCTGTTTCTTTGTCTCTGTGTCTGTTTCTCTGTCTCTATTTCTATGTCTATCTTTGTCTCTCTGTCTCTGTCTCTATCTGTCTCTGCCTCTATCTCTATCTTTGTCTCCAACTCTCTCTTCTCCCTCTCCTCCCTAACTATTCTGTCACTCTCTCCCTCCCTTCCTCTCTCCTTCCCTGTTCCTCTTTCTGTTTCCGTTTCTGTCTGTCTGTCTGTCTGTCACACACACACACACACACACACACACACACACACACACACACACACACACATCACTAAAGGGCTCAAAGCTACCAGAGGCATGTTATAGCAGGGCAAGGAGGCAAGCCTCCTTCTCCCTGCGTTCAGGCAGTATAGTTCTGCATCTCACAGTATCAGATACATCAATAAAGAAGCCATTGTTGTCTCCTTATATTTGCCTCTGGGCAGCCTCCATGGAATAGAAGGTCTGGAGCACTTTCCCAGTACCTATGGCCATACCTGCCTGCTTCCTTCCTCTGCTATTTCCTCTCCAACTGTCCTAACATGTCACAGATGAATATGGAACATGAACTAAAATAGAGAAGAGTAATTAGTGAATTTATTTGCCAGGATCTCTTTTGTATTTCTATTGTGGATTTGAATAATTTATTTAAACTAAGGTAATTTATTTTCATTAAATTCATTAGTTCCAATAAGTAAATAATAGTGTGTTTGACTTTTTATACATTTTGAATGAGGCAAAAGGGACCTAGCCCAGTCAATATATTCATGTTATCTTTTGTAATCAATGTGTTGCTTAAGGTAACAAATAATTATGAGTCACAACTAAGACAGAAACAGAATTCTGTTCATAAAATTAATAATCATTTTTTCTAATATGGAGGTTAATTAGATTCTATTCAATCTTCAATAATAATAATAGTTATCATTTATGCAGGGCTTTAAGGCTTGCAAAATGCTTTATTTCATTTGATCCTCACCACCCTATGAAGCAGGGGTTGGCAACGTATGGCTCTCGAGCGATATCAGGCTCTTTCTGCTGGAGCCATAAAGTCAACCACAGCACAGTAACTAACAGTTTACGCATGACATCGTGTGTCACGTGATACGTCACGTGATCCTTTTGGTACCACGACTATCTTCTAAGATAGAAGCTCCCTCATTGATATTGCCACGTGAGACAAATCCTGGTCTTTAGTTCTGCTTGGTAGGTGTGCTGGGTGTTCCTCCTTCTGTCCTCCTTTTACTCTTTCCACACCTGTTACTGACATCTTGGGGTTCTGTATAGTGATTGATCACTTTTGTATAGTGATTCTCTACCCCTCTGCCTCTGATTTACATGGCTTTATCTCAGTGCATTCATGGGGTCTGCACTCCCTCTTTGTGGGATTGTTATTGTTTTTAACTTTTCTACCTGCTCTTAAAGGGGAACTATAGTCAGATTACATCTTTACATATGCTTCTGTCATAGGGGAGCAAATTGGTGAACCCCTGGGTTTGGGAAGTAAACCATTCTCAAGAATGAGAGGACTCCAAACTTAGCTTAAAAGTAAAAAAGAAAGATTTATTAGTAAGATAGGATTAATGGCCAGCAAGATAGCATGAGTGGAGCAGCCATGGGAGGCTCCCCCCGGGTCCCCCAGTTCTTGCCCTTTTGTATCCTTTCTGGTAGTGTGTACGTGACTCCCTGCACTCAGGCACTCAGTTGGTGCAGGGTCAGTCCTAGACCCTCAGGGCCTAGACTGTCCAGATATGTCCTGGAGGTGTATCTCTTTGCCTATCTCAACTCAAAGGAATTCCAAGGACAATGGTCCTTGCCTTGGGGGTCTCAAGGGCAGGAAAGGGAAAGGGAATTCCCCTGCTCACAGCCTGCCAGAGTCAAGGGGTACAGGGTCCCTGCCATCTCTGCACAATGCCCATGTCACTTCATTAGTGAGAAGCATTTCTCCCCAGTAGTTGTTTCATTTGATACAGAATGATTGAGTAGGCAGCACTGATAAACACCTGTACCAGGAAATGTGTGTGATGTGTCCTGGCCAGTTTTCCATGAAAAGGTACCCTCCTCCCCCACTACTTACTAATGCCTGCACACAAGTCATGTTATTTTCTATAATATCCTGATCTCCCACTTAATTTATGTGGCCAAATGGCTTAACCAGCAGGCCGGCAGCTTTTTCTTCTCCTGTTGTCTGACTTGAGAGAGGGAGAGGAAAAAGTATTCTTCCCTGAATTTTTCTCTCTTTATTTCAGCAATTTTCTTAGTGTAAAGTCCTTTCTTTCTTTCTTTCTTTCTTTCTTTCTTTCTTTCTTTCTTTCTTTCTTTCTTTCTTTCTTTCTTTCTTTCTTTCTTCCTTTCTTTCTTTCTTCCTTCCTTCCTTTCTTCCTTTCTTCCTTTCTTCCTTTCTTCCTTTCTTCCTTTCTTCCTTTCTTCCTTTCTTCCTT